>NW_007577766.1:664003-728260 GCF_000690725.1 Stegastes partitus | reverse complement strand
CAGTAAATACCACACACATTCTCATGACAGGGGCAGAGAAATATTTCTGAGTGCGTTGTCATTTTGTTTCTTCCTTTGAGAGCCATCTGGCAGGTCTGTGTTTACACTTTATATTAAAAACCTTTTAAAAAGGGGTTTGCAAATTGGACTTATAAAACATCAGTTTACGAAAAAAAAAAAAAAGTGTCACTTTGAGGCATGCAGGTGAACATGTAGCAGCTAATTCCCATTTTCACTCAATTTTTTCTCTTTACTGTCTATACCTGGAAGCCTGTTGTGAGCTGCCCTCATGGCAAAAGAACCATGTTTACTAGAAACTGTGGAAAACAGTGTTTTCAGGCAGTAAAAAAAAAAAAAGAGGCTTTGATGCACAGAGAAACTAAATCCAGAACCAGACAGGTCTCCTCTTTGTTTAAAAATCGGGCATTTTTCTGCCAAAAACATTAAATGTTAAAGATAAAACAACAAGGGGGAGGAAAAAATAGAGAGGTCAGGTAAATAGAGATTGCGTGTGCATGTTTGTGTGTGCACTTGAATGTGTAATGGATAGGAGAATTTGGCCCAAAGCACAGTATGACCTCATTGCTTGCCTGATTTCTCAGCGTTCACAGTTTTACATGAGCTTGGATCAGGTTAACACTGAGCGCTAGCAGGCAAACACACACACACGCAGACACACACATGATCTCCCCCATTCCACCGCATCTTTCAACTGCTTAAGAAAGCTACTTTCTGAAGCTCAGACGAACCACAGACTAATTTGGGAATACAATTCTGCGGCTGTTGACACAAACACACGCACACTTCCACGGTAAAAAAAACGTACATGCTGCAGGAATACGCGAGCCTAAGTGCACCCTGATAACATCTTAAAACAACTATTACTTGTGGTGTGTGGTGTGGGATAAGTGCTGAGAAGCGATGACTGCAACCTAAAACAAACTCCGGGCAACAGACAGGATGGGGAAGAGGCAATAGAAAAGGAAGGAATGGCGTCTAATACGAGAGGGAGAGGAAGAGGAGAAAGAGCAAGAAGAGGAGGGATAAAAATAAATAGTACATTATGCTACAAGCTTCTTTAAAACTTACTTACATCCATATAAAGGTATCAAAAGATGCAGACAAGGGAGAAGGGAGCCAAAAGCAAAGCTACTTCTGCTCAGTGGAATTAAAAGACAACTCTGTTGATGCATCAACACAATAGAAAAGATAGAAATGAACTGGTCCTCCATCAGAGCTTGGCCTCCTGATTTTGTGTTCAAATCTTTTCCAATGGTACAAAAAAAAGCAAGATGAGGGACAAAACACATAAATGAGAATTACAACAACCTGGAATCCACTATAGAAACAGAAACAAGGGAATTAAAGAGTCTTTAAAGAGAGTGAAAAACAAAGATAGCCAAACACCTGCAGGGTTTGAGGGCCCCACAAAACTCCCTTTGGCTCGTGAGGTGAGAAAACAGCTATATAAAAGCACCCACACAGTCTATAAGAGCAGATGATGGGATGGCGGTGGGGCTGGAAGTCATGTTTACTTTCTGTTCATTGTGATTTTTTTCCCCTCTTTAGACTCTGTTGGATGGAATTTCTCTCCTGGTAATAGTCCAGCTGCGTTAGGTAGTGGTTTTTCTGTGTGTATGTCAAAGTTCACATGTGTTAATGTACATAATATGTGCATTTGTACACCTTGTCATGCTAAATATTACAGAGGTACAATGCCAGGCTCTTCTGTCATCCCCCCCGCACAAGCTGGCCAATCACGGTGTGAAGGGGGTTTGAATGTTGGATTGTCGGTTACGGAAAGTTACCAGCAGAGTTGACACAGACACTCCCTGTCCAATGCTGGAATGGTGTAAGGGCACTATCACGCATGCAGTTCGGACAGGCTATAAATCCCCCATTAGTGAGTGACAATGAGACAAAAATAAAGAGAGAGAGAAAGTCTCAGAGGGTTATTATGAAACAAATGACTCATCCCATCTAGAGAAGAACGGAAAGCCAGCTGGACAGAATGTTGATTTATGGCAGTGTACTGAGGTGAAGCTAAGACGAGAAAGTCCACACAACTACAACAAATACGTGCACCATTACTCCTACATTGTTAAATGCTGGAGCAATGGTTTATCTACCCTGCAGCAGATGTCTACCATCCATCACAGGAGGATATGCAAGTGAGCTTTAGATTGTTACTAGTGAATACATCATATTTTTAGTAGGGAAAACAGGAGACGTTTAATGCAAAGGCGAAGAATCCAGTTGTACTTATCTCTACTGGGCTGTTTTGCCACTTTAAAGTGTATCAAAAATGTAATATATGCTGATTTTGCGCGTGCATGGAGCACATCATGGTCTTATGTATGCAACATGTGCAAGCAGTAACTGAGGAGACCAAGTGACACAATGCTATGAACAGCAGGACCTGTGTTGTGACCACTGGTGGGTCTGTGTCAGTTAACAGTCCTTCACGCTGAGGATTGTCACTGATGAGAGGTGGATCTGCGGCTACCACTAAGAGAAGAAACAGCAGTTTTCATAGTGGAGGACCCTGCAGTTCAGGAGGATCAGGTCAAGAGCGCACCCGACTCATAGTTTTCTTCAACATCTGCGTGGTTGTGCACCAGGACTTCGCTCACCAGAGTTGGACCATCAAGGCAGAGTTCCATTGTAACGTCCCGAGGTTTCTGAGGTAAAACAATCAGCACAAATGACCACAACTGTGGCAGGTTGACGCAGGTGATCCAATGTGTTGCATACCTGGTCACAAGGGCAGTCATTACACACAGGTTTTTTTTTTTTGTTTGACTGCAACAGTTGTCACTTCCCACCAACCCTACTTGTTTAATTTGGCCATCTGAGACTTTTTCTTCTTCCCCAAAGTGAAATTCAAGTTGAAGGGTCACCGCTTTGGCACAGTTTAGGAGATTCGGTGCACATCGGAGGTTGCACTTGTCATGTTTACATAGTGAGACTTCCAGGGAGTGTTACAAGCATTGCAGAAGTGCTGGGAGCGGCGTATCGCTGCACGAGGAGACTGCTTTGAAGTGGATGGCGGTCAAATTTAATCAGGTATGGTTTTTGATTTTTATAGGCACAGTCTAGGACCTTTTTGATCCACCCTCGTAAAAACATAAAAAGTAACTTCTGTGGCAGCAACATACGGTATAAATATACCATACATATGATTCTCCCATCTCCTCTTGTTAGTCTTGATTTGCCATCTTGGTCACACTATTGACTAAACAGATCTTGAAAGCAGCCTTCAGTGATTTTACATAACCATGAGCATAAGTGTAACTCTGACAGTCAACACTGTCAAGGAGCTAACTTTCTATAACCTTAAACTTATTGTCCCTGAACATGACTGCTCATATAATGCAGTGGTTTGTCATACATACTGTGTTTCTGCTGCAAGAATAAAATACTCATGTGATTGGAGGCCTTAGTGCTGAAAGCCACAGGGATTACCCTCGTAAGCCTTGGCTAGTAGCCTTTATGAGCCTTGATCAAATCACTGAGTTACACAGTTTTACACATTTGAAAATGAAAACAATAATTCTGTGGAAGAGATCAGACAATGTGAAGTGTGCACACAAAAGTGTCAAGTGTACCTGCATTAGCTGATATACTGTGAGGCAGCAGAACAAATAGAAAGACAGAAAAAGCAAAGACGCAAGACATGAAGCCAGAGAGAGAGAGAGAGAGAGAGAGAGAAGTTTCCATTTTTTGGCCCCGGCACAGCTGGTAGTACAGTACATTTTCTCTCTGTGGGTAAGAAGCAGGAGTAGGAGGCCTCCTTCCCTCTCCACTAATCACACTTAATGATTCAAATAGGCCTAAGACATACCTTTGAAATCAAATCCACTTACAACCACACAAAACCGCGCACACGCATACACCAATAGCCATACAAAGACACACTTTTTACCCAAACTAACACACATGCTCGTCCCGGGAGCACAGCAAGCGATTGTTGTGCAGAGTGTGTGAGAGAGGAAAGGAGAGGATGTAACTGAAGAAGTGTGAGTTTGCCTTGTGGATGGTTCCAATCCATCAGCAGGCCTCTAACTAGCCCTGCAGTGCCACAGCTAATTGGTCCTAATGACCTCATAGGCACACATACACATCTGCACACGCACACACACCTATGTAAGGGAAAAATGCGGCATACACACACATTCACAAGTGCATGAAAAGGAAAAAGTAGTTGAGCCAACTGGTGACCATAAAACTCTGGTCTGTCAAACTGTGTGTGCGTGTGTGTGTGTGTGTGTACGCACTAAGTAAAACCCTACAGCTACATCAGGCTCCTATAGCGGCATTTCCTGAAACCTCTATGCAGCAAAGATATCCTCTTTCACTCCCATCCCCAAACACACACACATTAACACACATTCAGAAGTAGAGGAAGTGTAGGCTGTAAGTTTAGTTCACGCTGTTTAGTAATTTGCTGTGGGATAAAAATCAGACTTTATTTTAAATTTTTCAAAAGAACTATTGGCATAAGCACCGAAGTGTGGTACTGTGCTTTGAGAAGGTTTCCATAAGCAGATAAAGACTATTCCTTAAAATCTTGGACAGTGACGAGAGAGAAAAGCAGAAAAAGACAAAAAAGAAAAAATGGTAAGCTGACAAAACATGACAAAATACAACCTGGTGTCAAGGAATGAACACAGAGAGAGTGAAAGAGGTCAGAACTCAAGCAGAGAAAAGTCTGGATGGAATATCAGTTACAATTCATACTGTTAACAAGGAGCCCCTCGGATACTCCAGAGGGAAAAGGTCGTATCTGACACAGCGCTGAAGGAGAAGGAAAAGTTATTCAAAGCTGGACACTATCAACATACAAAAATACCACACGTATCACGTCACGCCTGGATCTCCTAAAACAGCGATGTGTTTTCAGGAAAACACACATATACAAGATATAATGAAAAAGTTGCCTATAAAATACAAAAACTGCAGTCGATTTAAATTTGGCTGCCACCCTCATCCAAGTACACTCCTTGTGCAGCGTAAAACCACTCACAGCACTTCTGCTACACTTGTAACGCTCCATGGGAGTCCTGATTTGTAAACATGTTACACACAGTCTGTTATGGGTGCGGAATCTTTTTATACTTTGTCAAAATGAATATTATTTTGGGGAAAAAGAAGAAGTTGCAGGGAGCCAAATATAGCAAGTAGGGCGGTTGAGGAGTGACCATTGTGATTTTATGACTAAAAAGCATGTGTGTATACACCGTGATGTGATTATGTGCACTGGAGCACCTACATGCCATTAGGCCACAGTCCAGGTAATCTGTGCAGAATGTTTTCTCTTCTCAGGACGTTACAGTAGAATACAGACAGCCTGACCCACGGAGATGAATCCAAGATGCACAACCACGTGAAAGTTGTAGAAAACAACAAGCATGCTCATGGTGCGCTCTTTACCTGATGTGCCCCGTCCAGTTTTGGAAACTACTGCATCACAAATGGTCCCAGAACTTTTCTGATCACACATCTAATCATTTGCACAAACGATCACACAACAGCCAGAGAGCAGTGAGGTTACTCTCGTAAAACAGCAAAATTTAAAAGTCCCTTGTAACTTAACCGTTAGCTATCAGTATAATAAAGGGCAACATACTCTCGTGCAAAGGTAGGTTCAAGTGTTTGTTTATATGCTTAGAAACAAGGAATGTATTTCTCCTAAACCACCCCATGCTCAGCCAAACACACACTCGTACGTGCATGCACACTCTGGTTAGCATTGAGAACCGAACTCGTGCTTCTGGGTGGCAGCACAACTGAGTGGACACGTGTAGAGAACCAACACAGTAATACTGGCATCTAAGGCTTTCTTTCTCTTCTCACTAATCACTTCAGTATGGATTTTTATGGTTACCAATACTGGGAGGTGCACAAAGAGAAGCATTTCTCCAAAATAGGCCTTTGAGTAAATATAACACCTTGAGACAATAATATAATGGTTGGGTGGCATTATTTCCATTCCTGATCCAAGTGGCATGCTGGAACACATTTAGTATAAACTGACTACAAAGCTATAAACCCTAATTGCCAAACAGATTTCTATTCAAATATTCTAACCTTCTTCATCAAAGTGATTTAGAACTGCTTTAATGATACTGTTAAATTAGGTGACACCAACACTGTAAACATTGCAGGGATGTCTGCTTGATGCAAATCAGACTTTGTTAAAGAGTCAAGTGAGCAGCCAAAAGAGGTCAGGGTGGTCAGATGGCCCAGTAAAACAATAGACTTTAACGAGATCATAATTTTCACCCAAACCACATTGTTCCACTTAAGTTAACCAAGATATTGGTTTATATTGGTATTTTAACCCAACCACTGACCTGCCTGTGTCCAGCTTATTTTTGTGCCTAAACCTAACCAAACCTTATCACAGCATGATGGTAGATGTAATTGGTTTCAATAGTTAGAATCCCCATGCTGCCATAAATCCTGAAAAGTATCTTAAAGATTTGCTTGTTTTTTTTTTTACATATATCACTGAACAACTGGGTACCTTCTTAGTTTTCTTTGTTCTCCACACTCTGTTTAACTTCTAGGAATTTCTTGGCGATTTTTTCTCCGGTCACATTTCTACTCTTTGTGGGCTCATTTTTTACAGCAATATAAAGTCCTGCACCTCGTTGGACAGAGTACAACCATGACTAAAAACGAAAAAGGTCTTCTGTACTGTACAGTAATAATGTTCTGAATAAAATTTTTAAAAAAACAAAGAAAGATAAAGAAAATAAAAGTATGTGCCCACATACTATATATTTTACTACTTACTGTATAAACACAACCTGCAGTTCAGCCTTACTGCAAACAATACATTTCTGGCAAACCTTTAAATGAGACATGTCGAATGAAACGCTTTTCTTAAACTCTTTTGACTGTAGGCATAGATTTGGTTAATTTCCTGACAGAAGCACACATAGAACATGATTAGTCCAAGGACTGTCAAAAAGTTAAAATTCCAACATTTGTTTCTGCTTGTACAGTTTCTGGCTCTGATAAATGGTGTCATTCTTTAAAGATAACATGCCGTTCATACCTACCAGCAGGTTTTTGGGTTCAGGGGGTTAAGGCCTGCATTTCTTTACCTTCAATCTATGGGAAGTGTAGCTCACAAGGCCATTTGGAAAGAAGTTTATAACATCACTTCACAAGTGCCTTTGAATATCACCATGTGCTGAAAGACCTGCAACATGCCTTTGTGTGTTGAAAACCACCAGTTTTACGTCATTTATTAGGATAACATAGTTGTGAATTTTTTTTCAACATTTATTTTACAGAACTTTAAACAATGTTAAAGTAATATAAACTGACATATAAGTCATTATCATACAAAAGAATGAAAACTAGTCAGCAGTCCTGAATAGAGACGGATCCATGAGACTTAACTGATGAAGGACTAAAGGCATGACGTTTTGGATACATTCTTGCCATTAACAATGCCTGACTCCATTTAATCAGTTTATTCTTTGGGTGTGGAGTTCCTTTGGAAGTTTAGCCTATGGCTGGCCCAAGTTATGGGAACCAGGCTAATGGAACACACACACACACACACACACGCACACGCACACATACATCTGTGGGCATTGAGTAGAGAATCGCGGGCCATCTGCCAAATTGCAGTGAGACAAAATGGCTACAGCCTTTGCTAAACACACTGTGGTCTGTGGTAGCAGTAGTGTTCAGTAAGACAAACAAACACATCAGCCCACAACCTCAGCAAAGTGTGTGGTGTGTGCATGTCTGCGTGTGGTTATGTTAATATGTCAACAAATCTTTGCATCTCTAAGCATACACCTTTGTGGTTGTAGAGTATTAATGCATAAGCACGCTTCATTGTTTTTTTGTGTGTGTGTAGAGGCTATCAGAGCCAAAACTACACTCTGCTGCCAGGATGGAAAGAAAAGAGAAAGACTAGAAGGAAAATAATAGCTGTTCACAGTTTAAAAAAACAAACTATTCCTATAAATTTGCCCCCAATCCCCATCTGCCGCCCCTTTTTTCTTGTTCCGAGCTGCTTTTATGGGTGAAATTAGTCCTCCCCAGCCCCCTGACAGTGCAATAAAACACTCTGCCAGGTACATACACTTATACTACGCCTTGGAGAGAAAGAGTAGAGCGGAGAAAAACAGAGAAAAAACAGAGATGGAAGGAGAAAGTGGGCCATTAGGAGCATGAAGGGGGAAGAAAAAGCAAAGCAAGCCAATAATAATTAAGAGAAGAGTGGTGAAAGGAGGGAAATAAGTTAATAGGTAGGGGTGGTAATGGAAATAAAGGAGGTGAAGGATAGCAGAGGAGAAACAAAAAGAGTCAATTGGGTAGAAAAAGACAGAGAGGGGAAGGAAGAGAAGGATCGAGGGAAGCTAGACAGGAGAGAAACTGCACAGGAATGACTTTTACATCTGTGGCCAAAAATCCCTCCGGACCTTTGCACATACAACAACACACACTTCATGCACACACACACACACACACACACACATGCACAGATTCATCCTCAAGTGTCTACTGAGAATTTTTTAACTTTACATCCTGAAATGCATATAGTTGATTTTTTTTTTTTTTTTTACCCTCTGAGAAAAAGGAGGGGATGTGGAAAAATATAAATTCATGAGGGCTGTTGACAGCAGCCAGGAAAACAAGATGATGAGTTGCCATGAGTGACCTCATCAGGGTCAGGGGTCGCAATCCTTGAGAAAAATAGCAAAAAAAAAAGGAGAGAAAAAGGCCCAAAGGAGGAGAAGGAGACTTGGAAAGAACAGAAAAAAATCCAGTATTTCCTTACAGACTTTTTCTTCAAGACTTTCAATATAGTTTTAATCTAACTAAAAATGCATTTTTATGAAAGTGCATTCACATATTTAATCATTTTCCATTGATCTCAGTTGTTTAATGGGAGTGGCGTTAATGGATGTGGTTTTGTAGTGAATTATTGACTTCAGAGAAGATTTATTTTTCAGCTTTTAAAAACAACATGTCAGCTTGTGGAAACATTAGTTATTTCCAAGTGAGAACCGGGCGAGAATGAGCAGATCTTCATAATTTCTCTGTGCAAGTTGACATAAATTTTTGGGATGTCAGAAACATAAAAAACCCAGCTATGTGACTACCTAAAATGGAAAAACTACGTTAAAGCCTGAGGGTGTGAAAATAGAATACTTGTTTTCCAGATTCACTGAAAGCGGCATCTGCAGTATCCAAATCCCACATGGATTATTGGCACCTATTTGCTCACATAGTTCTCCTCATTCTGCTTGTAATTCTGTAAATTTGTTCAATAAATTTTCTCAGCCCATGCAAAACTCCTTTGCACCTGTGTCATGGTCCCGTAAAAAGATAAGATGTTTGCAATTAGCTCCAGGAGAGACTGGTAGGAGTCAACAGCGCTATAAACTAAGAAAAAAATTCCTCAAACAACAGTCCACAGAGCCTCCTGACTGTGTCATGTCAAAAAAATGCCAGCTTTTATTTTTTGTTTTTCACTTCTACATCTATGAAGTTATTGGAATAATATGTAAGATGGAAAATCAGTCTGCACCAGAAGCAACATATGGAAAACATAGCTGCAGCTACCACACAGCTTAAGCCCTTTCTCAACCGTTTACCCGTTCAATTAATTTTAAAGAATAGCGTGCACGTATGAAGCCACTGTGTCACACCCCTGCTGTCTCTCATCATCATTCGGCAGCACAGTGACTGCACAGCACACTATCTCTGCAGCAGTCAAACAGACGGGGACAAGTGTAATTGTGGCTTGTGGTTTGGCTGAGCATTCAAACGGAAAAGCAGCTTGTCCACATCTCTGTCTGAGTGTCAGCGAGCTCCATTTGTCTTCCACTCCGTGCATGTGCGTGTACATGTTGTGATTCAGGGTGCATGCACATTATGTCTGTCAGCCGCCGTCTGTGGTAAAGTCGTGAGACAAAGATGGGACACATGGACACATAAACATGCACACACCCACACACACACACACACACACACAGACACACACACAGAAGTCAAACCACAGCTGGGCTGAGCGGACCTGGTATGGTGAGAATGCTACAGCGGGCGCCCACTGCTGCAACAAACATGAATAAGCCACTTGTACAAAGCATTTTCCGAGCATACACTCATGCACACACACACCACATGCTGGATGATGCGTGACTGTAAACCCACATCGGGTATCAAAACTAAAACACCCACATGAGCTTATACTGTACACACAGGCATTACACGCTCAAGTAGGCATATTAACTGAAAACAAACAATAACAGTCGCACAGTTATCAGACTTACCACTGTGGCTCTCAACAGTACTTACAAATCAAGTCGTCAAAAAGTGTCCTTTAAATGTAAAAAGAAAAAAAAAATTTAACGTAATGCTCTAAGGTATGACTATTTTAAAGTATTAAAAGATGATGTCATAAGTACTGGGATTATTTTGCAAGGATGTGCACTCTTTTGAGGTTATTCTTGTCCCGACTCTCTGAATGAGCAGCAAGAAAACAGGAATCTGACTGTTGAATGAAAAGTGTTTGTGTGTGTGAGAGAGGCATGGGACCATATCGAGGAAACACACACTCACACACCACATATCAAACAGTTCAAGTGTTTGGTTTGATTTTTGTTGTGCATATAAAAGGCAAACACTCGCTCCCTATGCTCTATGTGTACAAGTCATTTTTATAAAAACAGTGCGTGCCCACAGACAACACACAGACATATTCAGTTGACACTCAGGCGCAACAGCTATCTAGTGACCGTCAACAGTAACCCTGATGGAAATGTTGGTCACAAAATATATTTATTTTTGAACTGGTTTCTCCTCTGGTTTTTTTTTTGTTTTTGCTTGCTCCTTGAGTGTTTTCGGTGATTAAGTCACAAGACACCATGCAGGCTGCCAGTCCAGTTCTCAGAATCACTGAAGAGCTCGTGCTACTGGGCTCTGCTGACTGCTCTGAGCTGGCATGACTTGATGGGCTGAACATTTAAAAAAAAAAAAAGAATAGAATGTTTTACATGCAACTTGTGCAATTTTTACAATATTTTTTGATAATGACATGCTCCTATGTACATAACACAATCAATGCTAGTTTGTATAGTAAATATACATTACACTGTGGTTGGTTCAGGAGTAAATCTAAAAAGAACCGCATATATATATTTTCATTGTAGCCTTTTAGATTTCAAGTCTGTTGCATACGCCTAAATTAGGCGTCACCTTAACATGTGTCAGTGAGATGCAAGATGATTTTCTGGACAGCACAGACTGAGTGCAGGACAGTGTCTGCCCAGGCATACAAAGATGCATGTATCAAAACCAACTGCTTCAGCTCCATTCTGGATTTGTCCTGAGAATCACCCCAAGACATTGCATCTTTACTACAGAGCTGCACTGGGCTACACTATAACTGCGTACAATCTATTTTCTTGGTTTTATGGAGTGATAAATCTCAGCAATAACACCACAAATCCACTGAGTACCAGATCAAGTAAAATATCGCAACATAAAAAGTCCAAAGGCGGTATTTCTGCATCAAACAGAAAACACCTTTTATGTTACACTTGAGTTGAAGGGCAAAACACAGATTACTTTAAAGTGTGTTGCCTTTAACCTCCTGCACTGGAGGATTTGTCATAAGAGGCCTGAGCGTACTGTGTTCATTTAATTAATTCACTTAGTTTAATCAGATTTCTTCTCTTTTCTTTTCTTAGAAAGGCCTATTACAGCCGAATATTAACCAACTCCAAACGTCTGATATAATTCAAAACATTAGCTACAGACAGACCACAGGGCTTCTCTCTTTGTAGAAAGAAATGAACTTTACTGTAGAGTAGGGCTGTACTCGACTCAGAACTTTGTCAGTCAAAACAGATTTGGCTCTTCAACATGATGAGTCCTTTTTTTTCATATAGACAATCTGCCAATCAGAAAATTCATTGGCATGAGTTGCAGTGATAATCTTGCCACAGTCATGGAAACACTCATTTTTATTTATTTAAAAATAACACACAGCTGCACATGAAGCAAGATTTGGAGATATGTTGATTTGTCCGAATATTGAGACAGGCAGCACACGTGTATTTCTGTTTGAATCAAGCACTTACAGGCCTATCTTATTTTACCATGAAACATCAGCGTGTAGTAAATCTGCCCAGATAAAAAACAGAATGGCCACATATGCAGGTTACCCATTACGAGTGGTCAGTCATGTTCGATGATGAGCGAGTTCTAGCGTAAAGAGCTCGTATTTGGCTTTGTTCGGGTTGTTCTGCAACAGTTTGAAATCTCGCCATGCTTTTGACAGTTTCAATGTTTTCCAGCTACTCTGCTTCAGGTTTCAATCAAAGGCACATGTTGTCACGTGGATTTTTTTCCTTCCTAGATTAAAAAAATATATTTATGACTCGTTATTGTTATCCCAGTGCATTTTTGTGTCTCTTTTAAATTGTTATTGTAAAACCCACTGGGAAGAAAAAAAAAAAAAAAAAACACAGCTCGACTTGAGGAATTTCACTCGATGCCGACAGATGATTCGACTCATCGACTTTCAGGGGGCAGACATCTATAAAGATATGCTTGTGTGTATGTGTGTGTGTGTGTGTGTGTGTCTGTGTCTGCATGTGTGTGTTGGTCTGTATTCCCACGGCAGGGCTAGTGTTTACTCTTCCTCTGGAGACATGAGTTCTATTTAAGGGAGTGGAGCAACAAGACGAGGAAGAGACAGGTGCCAAGGAAGTCAGCACAGGGGTCTATGAATAACAAACTGAAGGAGAATCAGATGATGGTGTGTTTGCAGGAGAACGCGGCACAGTCAGAGCACACAACTAGGTAAACAATGATTCAGATTCGACTTTGTTACTCTTTTATGCAGTTCAGATAAAGACGTACTGATTTATCTCTTCTTTGCCTTCTCCTTTTGCTTGTCTGTAAGTGCACAGCCCTGTCTCTTCATAACTTTATATCTCTGAAGTTGCTACGCATCTCTCACTGTATCGGAAAAACAGAGTGCCCACCTCCCATCTCTCAGTACACTAAATCATTCTCTCCTTTGCTCTCTCTCTCTCTCTGTCTCTCTCTCTCTTTCGATGCACAGCTGCATGTTGGCTGTCAGCCCTTCGCATTTTCAACACAGCAGTTGACAGAACATTCCACTTCATTGTCAGAAAACACACACACACATACACACACACATACATACTCGCTTTTTTCACATATTTTTCCCAACTTCTGTGCATGTATCTGTGAGCATTTAAAACACTCATCACTCCTCCCTCAGTCCATTTTTCCAGGAATCAAAAACATCATTATTAAGGCTGAATCCACACACACCTACCACTGTACATGCACAGTGTGTAAGCATGTGCTCAAACAGCCAGCTCCAAATTCTCATCTTATGGTGTCACGGTGGTTCTGCAGAGTCCACGGATGAATTATGTTCCAAGAACACACATACAAGCGCTAAAGTGGTTCCCAGAAGTTCTCTGTCAAATGTAATCCCACTAGTCAATTATGCACGCTTTTATGAAAAAGTTCAGTTTCTCGGTTTTGTGCGACGTACAGCAAAAACATGGATCACACAAACAAACTGTAACGGCTGCTCCAACTTGTCAAAATAACTGGCCTATCATGAAAGCAATTGCTTTACTTTCAGGTAGTATTCAAAATGCAGCAATAGCTCATCTACATTTTCATCTCTGCTGCTATAAGAGCAGCAGGTACCAATGTATTTGTTGAGGTGCAGTTAAATAATTCACAGCAACAAATTGTTTAGTGCATAAAAAAGGGATGTATTCACATATGAAATATTGCACTATGAGATAGTGAATGCATGAACACCCACCCACACGCAAATGCTGGGAGCAGGGCAATAAATCAGTGTGTGAGCAGGGCAACAGAGATCCATATTATGTGGTTACTTAGTTACAGCACATTAATAAAACCCGTCCCAGTCACCAGTCAGGGGAGAGAAGAAACAGCTGTGTCAGGTCAGGAGGAGGAGAGCTACTCCCTAATGCTCAGTGAGCACGAATAGACACAAATGTATGTGTTCTCGATCCAAATTAAGCTTTTACACAATTTATTTCCCTTCTGATTAATTGTGAATGATGACCACAAAAAGCACAAAGAGACGCATTCAGCAACTCCAACAGCTACTTAATTGGTCGTTCCAGCCTACTTAGTTGACCTCTGCTGACATGCTCAGCTAAGATATATTTTTTCATTCATTAAACATGACATTTCGACAGCCACAGGAAGCTGCCTTCAGCTGGTGGCGCAGATGTTCGAAGGATGGGAGATGATTTTATTTTTGCTATTTTTTTTCTTTGGGAGCCAAATTCTCGCCCACGCAGTCACATACAACGATGGGGACACTTTTTTTTTCTTTAACGAAGCAAACACATCCGTCCGCATCCTAACTGGACCGCTACCACCTGCTCATCAGGCTTCTGGGAAAAGCTCATCAGCTGCCCTAGGCTGTGAGAGGGGAGTCTGCTGTTACAGACGAGCGGGGTTACAGGGGTTAACTCTCCAACAAGAGGCCGATTTACAGCCACGGACAGGAACTATCTATCAGCACTCTGTTGCCTGTCACACAACAGGCCAGACAGAGCTGCCCTGGGCCAAAGTCAGCACTCAAAAAAGTGCCTTATTGAATTAAAAATGAATAGAAGGGGACACTTGGTGCATGCTGGCTTCCCGCCAATGACGGACAACTCACTATACTGAAGTTATTGAAAGCATTATCTGTGGAATATTAACCCTGCAGACAAGCCATTTTGGGAGAGGTTTGTCATTAGCCTGTCGTGAAAAAAGCAAAAACTAACATTAAAGATATAAACAAATAATTCTATCAATATTTTACAAGTGCAAGTAGCATTTAGTGAGTATGATGAACTGCCTGTCTGTGGTTGAGAGAGAGAGAGAGACAGAGAGAGAGAGAGAGAGAGAGAGAGAGAGAGAGAGAGAGAGAGAGAGAGAGCAAAACACAGTGAGAGTGAGGAGAATAAATAGTTTTTATGTGAAGTGTCAAAAAAGTTTTAGCGACAGCTTTTAATACATATGAAGAAAGCGGATAGTTGCACTGGTTGACGTATTTCTGACTTACAATAAGCACGACCACAACACTTCATTCTGAATATGTTCTCAATCACATTGGAAGGACAGCTCTGTGTCACTGCTCATGTTCAGGGATGTTAGGTTTTTACACTTCTTCGATTGTTTGGAAGCTGAGATCCAAAACTTACACTTTCTACATTTATTGCATTTTAGGGACTTTATTTTTTTAAGGGAATTCACATTATTGTCATGGATTTTGTTGATGATAGAAATATAAAATAATGTAGATTTTACATCACTTACAGCAACTTTAATTTTAACCTTATGCTATTAGCTTTTCATCACTTTAACGCTGACCTGTCAAACATCTTAAGAATTACCTGTATCTGGAACCACAGGCCCACAGACTACTACAGAATACAGACATGAAGTTTCACATTGAACCCTGTGGTGTTTGGTCGAGCTTATTTCTGGTTATCTTAAGTGTTTAAAAAAGTAGAAATACTAGAATGTGTTTATAAAATGCTAAATTAGGATAAAGGAATGAAAGATGAAGAGAAGGCCAGAGGGCCTAGATAGAGGACACGTTAAAGAAATGCAAAGTGACACTGGTTCACCACATTCTTGTGGTGAACTGGATTTGCTGACAAGAACAAACAAAACCTCAGTATGAGCCTGTGAGATTTTTTTGGTCCTGTAGCAGAACCAGACTGACTTTGTTGCAGGTGTCAGTGCTGGAGAATGGTCTGGCTGCACTTCATTATCATTCTGCTCTACGGGATGTAGTCTGACTCACTGGATGTAGACTGCAGGTATGCGACTGCCATTGGCTGCAGATGTCATGCAGCTTTGTTTTCCTCTTCCACTATCTTTGTGTTACAGTTTTCAAAATCCCTTCACTAAAAAATCATCACAGCATTTTTCCCCAAAGCAGGTGCAGCCAGACCATTCTACACTACGCTGTGTCAGCACTAGAGAACCGGCTGGCAATGTAAGACTGCAAAGGGAGGGGATAAAAAACACAAACATCTTGGGTGGTGCTAAGACAAGGATGCAGCAGTGGTGCCAGTGGAAAATTTGCACATAGGGAGGTTAGCACTGTCATTAAAGTGGCTAATTCACCAAAAGAACCAAGCAATCCAGTCTAATTGCATGATACAAATCTCTAGCAAAACTTGTCATTTTCAGTGTGTAAGCTGCTACTCTGAGGTTGTTGGTGTTCCTGCAGCGGGGATTTTGAAAACAGTAACACGAATGTAGCAGAAGAAGAGAAAAAGCATTGTGCATTTGAAATGGCAGATTTATAACTGAAGTCTACATCAGACTATCTAAGTCCTCACTTCTAGGCTATTTTGTTGCTTGTGTCACAGTTTGATGTTAAAAGAAAAAAAATCTAAACAGTTTTTAAAATTTTGATTATTGGTGATTACCGATCACTTCATCTGCTACACATTTCCCTGTGACACATTTACTACTGAAAACACAATTTTCTGAATATTTTTCTGAACATTAGAATAAAGTTGATCATGTTAAACAGCAACTGCAGTCATCTTCTCTCGGAAAGGCTCGGGCTGATAGCTTTCCAAAAATAGCTTCTAAGAATCCGAGAATTGTGAGAGCAAAATGTTAAATATGATTTTAGTTTGCTGTTTGGAAGACTGCAGCTAAAGAAACAGGAAGAGCAGCTGACTGACACCTTAAAAGCTGAGACTGGCAGTGAGGGAGTCAGAGATGTAAGGAGGTAAGAGATGGAGTAAGAAACCAGACTGGGATGGAGGAGAGTTAACGAAGAGTGTGTGTGGCTGTGCTTATGGTAGTCTGCAACAGAGTAATATGAGCCTACTGTCCCACAGGGAACAGATCACCTGTAGAAACCCCCCCAACTCTCTTCTATCACCCCCCCACCCCCACCCCATAATGACATAAGCTCCCATCCCCCCCAACACCTATGCTACACCTACATTCACATGCACAGAAGTTTCAAATACCAAATTCACGGAAGTAAAGCCACACAACTTGAGCAACACACCAATGTATGCAGAACATTTGCAGTTATGCACACTCACACCATTCCAAGGAGTTGGCAGGACTATTAATACCACACTTCAAGGACTAGGGGATTGGGCATCGAGCCATAAGATGCTATCTGGTGACAGATACACACTTGTGTCTCTCTTTCTGTCCTCAGGGTACTGCCTTTCACTGTGCCTGCCAAGCTGAAAGGTTAGCATGGTTACATTCCCACAGCAAGACCAAGTTGGCCTCAGCAGGGCTGTGGCCAATCTAACATGTTTACCATTCATTTAAAGAAGGGGCAGTGTGCGCCACATGTAAGAGAACCATATACTTCAAATAAAGAGTGGCACTGTGACAATGTGACATAAAATCTCCTATTACCGCAGTGGTTTCATTTAGTGGCATTTCAAAAGAGTTTCATATGATAAACTGTTGCAGCTTGAGACAAACTGTAAATGAGAGAATGTTTTTATGTAACTCATCTTGTACTTTTTTTTCCCAACAAATTGAGTGTGTCAAAATAAACACAGCACAGATGACGCTGGACGAAGTTAGTAACAAAATCTAAATTAATTCTGAACAGCTGGTATTAAATCATTAAGGACAGATGCAGGTGCCCTGCCCACTCCTGCACTGTAGCTCATTTTAGCAGCTGTCTGCTCAAGTGAAGCTACATTATTAATAATCATAAATCAACGCCTCCACATCGGTGCATCCATTTTAAAGCAGCAGTCACACCAGCAGGGCTTGAGGAGACTTGACTATGTTAGGACATACATTTCTTTTAGCCTCTTCTAATCCACTCCTTTTCTAATGGATAACTAAAGCTGAACTAAACTACAGAGTGGGGTTTTTACTCATTATATTTGCCCAGCCAGTCTACCTCATGTGCTATCTGTAATTCCGCACATGTATTTTTTGTTATTGTGGAAGTAACAAAGGTGGCAGTGGTGCAGACTAAGGATTAGGGAAGTTAAGACTCAAGGGAGGTTTGAACCCAGGCCAGCCAGGGCACATGTCCTTCCAAAGGCTGGGCTCTTAAGCATTAAACCATCAAAATGTTAGCATGGGTGGGTAATTTGGGGAGGAAAACCACACCATTGAGTCCTTTCTGCTGGCATCAACATGTAAAAAAGAATCACATGAATGCTGTGTTGAAGAAAACTGTGTGGCATGGATAATTAGAAAGGCCAGGCTATTTTTACTTGGCCTACAGCGGTGGAAATCAGCACTACTGGACTGCAAAACAAATCTCACACAGACCTCATGCTACATGTTTCAGACACAAATATTAAAAAGATTCCCTTTATGAGCCAAAAAATAAAGTAAAATAAAAAACATGAAACTTCACTGTATGAGCATGCTATTGTTGCAGTCAGGTCCAACTGCTGACATCAGTGGCTTGCATGGCTGAAATTCCCCAGACTCCCACTTCCACATAACCTTTAATACAATTTGATTGAATATTTACTGCGCCCAGAGCCCACCTCTGCAGCCTTCAAATACTGTTTTCCATGCAGTCACCATCAATTAACTAGTCAGCGTAAATGTTTATGTTATGCTTGGGGTAACCCAAATATTGGCAGCCTTACTTCCTTCTCCAGCTGATTGCTAGTTTGGTCAGAAAGTGGTTTGCGCATAGAAGTAGGATGGCAAGAAAATACCTTACATGTGGATTCATGAAAACAAAGTTCTACAGTTATTTATTATGAGCAGCCGGATCATCCAAGTCTCAAAACCTGAATCAGCTTTATTCATACATCTGTGTCTGTGTATGTTACACACAGATCTTCTTTGCTCAGCAGCCAAATCTCACTTCAGGAATGTCAGCTTTAATGCAAAAGTCTGTTGTCCTATTGTTAACTCAGCAGGTTTATGGCTTGAAAAGTAACTGTGTTCATTATCTACTCAGTGTGATGCTCATTAGTCTGTCAGTTCCAACACATTGTATGCACAACCCTGCTATTCACACTCACCTGTGAAAGTAAGCAGAGGAGATGGAGTGCGTCAGTGGCTGATAATGTGCTGCTGCAGCTTCTTACCTCACACTCAGTTTCTAGGTATTTATCTCAAATACTTACAACTCCTTAAATCAAAATTTGCTCCTGAAGTTTGGTCTTTCTCCACTTCCCATTCCAATCCATTCACTTCTTTCTTTCACATGCATCTGCACACACACACCTACACACACACACACACACACACACACACACACACACCACTCCCCTGATAACCATCAGCTCCAAGGCGCACACTCTATTGTTTCAGCTCAGTGCTAATTACTTTAGGTCCTGACCCCAGGTTCAGCTGAGGAGCAGCAAATGGGGGGGGGGGGGTTAAATGTGAGTATGTGCACAAGCATGTGTGAGTGTGTCCTGAGAGAAGTGTGTGTGCTGGGGGTTGGTGTGGCTTGATGAAGAGGTCATTGGTGCTGCCAATCAATTGTCACAGTGGATTCAGCTTCACATTATAGCGTAATCCAGGAGGGTGAACGCAGCAGCACAATGAAGTTGCTGATATGTTCATGTGGTACACAAAAATCAACAAGTCCAACATTAGAAACAGATATGGAACAATGTTAGATGTACAAAACTTGTTTGACTGTTGATCCACAGAATTATTTCTTGCTCAGTTTCTGGTCTATTTTCCCCATCAAACCACTTCTAAGTTTATCATAAAGCTACAATTTAAACCGTCATTTTGAATGGCCTTGTCTGCCTTCGTCTCTTTCTGTATCGGTTGTTAATGTCTGTGGGCTTTGTACAACTGTAACAGAAGCAGTTTCCCCTTCGGGATCAATAAAGTGTTTCTGAACCTCTATTCCATTTTTCCTTATTACTTGAAAGATGCATATATAAATGTGTGTGTGTGTGTGTGTGTGTGTGTGTAAATATAAGATTAAAACAGAACAGAATCACTGGTAAAGGATTCCCACTGCCCATGTCTTTGTTGGTCAAATGAAATTGCAGCTCTTTTAAAACTTAATCTAAACTCAGGGCGAAGCTCCGTCCGGATACAGATTCAGGTATTTGCAATACTTTAAAAAGATCTGTGAAGCTCTTAGGTTGAGTTTGATTACACCTGACAGATGCTTTAAGAGTCTCGGAATTGTACAAATTGCTTGGAAGAAAACAAAAATCAAGTGTTGCTTAAGCTTCCCTCCTCCCAAAGTATTTGCAATGAGTCCAAGCACTTTCTCACCCAAGTCCACTTCCAACGCAGAAAAGCCAAAACAACACTCTTCACTGCTAGTTTCATGCTGTAAAAGAGAAACCTTCTCCCCGGGTGCCACGAGCAAACAAAACCTGTCCAGTATGTGCATTCATTGCAATGCAAAACAGATTTCCAATGCTTCAGCATCACTTAAGGCCCTACTTTCAATTACAATGTCATGAGCACTTAGAGCTGACGGGCCTTTTAGAGAAGGGGAGTGGAACCTGTGGTGAAGATCCAGACGGCCTTAAAAAGACCATTAGGGACTTTAAATTTAAAATGAAAACACGCACACAAATACGCAGTGAAAAAATCCACTTTTCAGATGTGTTTTTTTTCTTCTTTTTTCTAAAAATACAGCCAATAAAAATAAATGTAAGCCACATCAGCTGGTTTAAACACAGGTTCTGGATGTTGTCAGAATTAGCTGAGGGAATGCTCACTGATTTTCTTTGCAGGAGGAAAAGAGGAGAGGATTGAGAAAGAAAGAGGATGAAAAAGGGGAAATGAGACAGGAGAAGGCAAAATACTGAGGGGAAGGAGAGAAGGGGGGGGTGAGAACAGGGGGCAGAGGGGAAGAGAGGTGGCTCGCTTTTCTATTTTTCTCTCGGATCCCGCCCTCCTGGCCAGGGGTTGGTCAGGGAAACCCAACTCCCGCGCATGGATTGGTCGACTCCTCTCTGGACGGGGAAAATAGTCTCTCTTCACAGACACAATAAAGTTTAGTGCTGGACGCTTGCAGGCAGTATAGGCGCAAAACCAGAGCCTCTGTATGCCGTCGGTGCGCTGCGCTTTTTTTTTTTTCCAACCACACGGAGTTATTAACGGGAATCGAACCAAGAGAGGACTCCAGGATTTATCAAAAATGTATTTTTTAACTGAAATCACGCGCGTTTGATTACGCACAGATCTGGCAATGCTTCACCGCTGCAGATTTCTGGATATTTGAATCTACTGAATGGCTCAGAGTTGGATACTGTAGCCTCCGAGAACGCACGGACTGCGTGCGCTGCTGGACTACTGCTGGGCTTCCCAAGGCGACCTATTTTGACAGCATTTTCTTTTTTTGAGGAGATAACCACTGTGCCAACAAGTTGACAGAGGGCAGCGCCAGGGTGACCATGCCCGGGATGATGGTGTCAGCCTTGCTCCTCCTGTCCGGATTGGTGGGTCCGCTGTGCGTGGCGGTGGTGACGGCGTTCGGCGACGAGGTGGAGGAGATGACCTGCGACCCGATCCGGATCAGCATGTGCCAGGGTCTGGGTTACAACGTCACCAAGATGCCCAACCTGGTCGGCAACGTGCTGCAGTCGGACGCGGAGCTGCAGCTGACCACGTTCACGCCGCTCATCCAGTACGGCTGCTCCAGCCAGCTCAAGGTAAAGACGAGATCCGAAGCCGGTGGCACCGCAAACAAGAGTAGCCAGGATGTTTATTAAAAGCGCACAGCGGAGGCTCAAATTTAGGATCAGTGGTCCTGCTTCCAGAAAAAGCCTGGCTAAGTCTAGAAAGTCTGCTAAATCTGTGAGAGTGTGTGTGCGCAAAGAGAGACAGTGGAGCAGAGTGTGGTCCCAGAGCACATGACAGGGAGCTACCAGCAATAACTGCAGCTCAGACTGATGGTGCCAGAGATAATGAGCAGCATAATATAGGTTGAGTCCCATGAAGTTAAGATAAATGGATGGGTCCCTCTCTTCCTTCCTTCCTTCCTTCCTTCCTGTTGTGCCAGGCTGTCATGCTGATTTCATTGAAAATGCCCCCTCTGTCTGTTGACATTCTGAGTTCATGCCCCACACAGCAACAGCTGAATCCTCACTGCTAATATACTGTAATGTCTCCCTGCTCACAATGGTGCCCTCAGTGTCCTAAGACAAAATGCAGCTTGTTTGGCTCATGCACCATGTAAGAAAAAAAAATCGATTGGTCTCATTATGTGTGTCTGAGATTTGGCTTTACACTATAATTGTAATGACACCACAGAGAGGACATATTTTTGTAGTGAATGGTGTTTACTTTTTCCAAAAACACCCATTTTCTTAGACACACACTTAAGCATGCCTGGACATCCGCAGACCTGAAAACCTCCCCAAGAAAGTTAGGTTTGCAGGCTCGCCGTCCTGTCCGCGTTCTGTTTTATTACAGTGTAACAGTGAGTTATTGGTGTGTGCAGCTGTTTGGGAAGAGGGCTAAAAAATATTTTGGCATGTTAAATTAATACAGTGCTTAGGAGACATGACAACCAGACAGAATGAGGAGCAACTGTGGCATAAAACTGAACTGTCTTCCTCCAGTTGTAAATTGTCCTGTAAGTTTAGCTGACATCCCAGTCTCTCTCTCCCCCTCTCTCTCCCTCACACACACATGCTAAAGAGGGAGAAAGGGGAAAGAGAAACCGTATCGTCTAACATTTGCTCTAATGGGAGGCTTCCTGACTAGTAACCGGAGCAGCTTTTAGCAGAGAAGTGACAGCACTCAGGTTACCAACGGTCGGGGGAAAACACCCAGAATGTGTTACACGACTGTCACGGGTTCAGTATGCATTACTCACTGTGGGAAGTGTTAGAAATTGTATTACAGGTAATTTAATATCTACAGCTTACACAAACTGTTGTTATTGTATGAGCAGACGCATTAAAACGCTCCCACAGACTCAGGATAACCATGTTAATTTCATTTCATCAACCCACAAATCACACAAGACAACCTACCTGCTGTAAATTTGAGGAACAAACATTCTCTGTTTGTGGTGCGAAACTTAATACAGTCTCCAGTCTGCTCAATGCGCAGAGATAAAGCCGCACTACAACCCAGATACAGATCAGAGAACAAATTGAGTTTAAAGTTTCTCCGATAAAGATTTTTGCCGTTGCATAGTTCCTCACAGCTCCACAGTGAGGACTTACTGTGTTACATTTTATACTCATAATCACCGGATAAAGTCTCTCACTTTAGGTGTAAAAGAACAGAAGCTCAGTTATTCAGTCTATTTATTGTGGCTGTAAATTTCATATCCCAAACATGACATGCTGCACAGATGCACAATTTTTTCTGTTTACTTTGCAAATAAATTCCCACAGACAGCAACAGTTGTTTAACATTTCCCTGTGTATTTCTTTCCCAACCTTGACACCAGTCTTGGATTCAGGTTTCATTTGGGCTCCGTTCAAGGGCTGATTTCAAGCTGGGGTTTGTCTGTCACTGGAGTAAGGCTGCAAGCCCACAGCATTCTAAATCTTTTTACAGCCTTATACGTATTTTGATGTTTTTAAAATGAAAAACAGAAGCAAACCCTTTCACTCTGACACATATTTTCCCACTACCACTGAGTCCAAGCGCCCGGAGTCTATGTTTTGTTTCATTTATCTCAAGGTAGCTGAGTAAAAATATTCTTTCTTGCTTCTATGTATTTTCATATCATGAGGCTGGCACAATTTTACACTCTGGCTTCAAACAGATTTCGCTGTAAATGCGTGAAATCACTTAAAATTGCTACCTCCTGTAACCCCAGAGTACTTCTTCTCTCACATCACCACCACCTCAGTAGTCAAATGCGACTTCAGACTGTCTACTATCTTTGTAACCCTGACTTGATATCTATTTCAAAACCATTGCCATGGGACAGAGAAAACTGAGCCTCGGATTAGGGGGATTATGCAGCATTACATGGCACATGCCCTCAGTGTTGTTAAGTCCACAGATTGTTTTTAAAGATGCAGACTTGTATGTGAAACCTTGGAGCAGGTTAGCGTTGGCTGTCGTGACTTAAGTTGTGGAGTTTCCTATTAGTATTGAAAATAGAGACCTACCAATAGAAGCAGTGATGCAACGTATTGAAAGTTATGGGCACAAAGAAGCAGGATACTGAGAGGTATATGCGAGTCGATGGAGGATCCACATGTGGGAGTACACAGTGTAGCCATCTAGCAGCTGTAATCCTGTTGTAATATACAGAAAGATTGGCCCAGAGGGTACTCGCCGCACTGTTTCCACCTCTTTAACAAGCACTTCACCACTGACACAATTTACCTTCTGCTTCACAGTTTGATTTAACTGAAGTGGATCAAAGTCTACAAAGCAGTACGACGAAATACAACACAACATTGTACAAGTGTTACTGCACTTTCAGTGTCTATATCGGTTTTACTACTCTGTTATGTTTCACTCTTCTTACATCACTCGGCAGTATGTTTGTTTCGCTCACTTCTCTCTAGAAAAGAAATCAGCTGCTACACACAGGACACTGCTCCTACAACAATTCAACACATTTGCAGCACCACCAGTCAAAGCTTATTATATCACTTCTGTGACATTGCTTTTTTTCTCTGTCTTTATTAGATGCTTTGAAGTCTCACCACAGTATATATAGTTTGCAAAATTCAGTTACACAAACTGCGAGCAAAATATTAAAGTTGTCTTCCTTTATTTTCTTTTTTCTCCAGTTCTTCCTATGCTCGGTTTATGTGCCGATGTGCACGGACAAGGTTCCCATTCCCATCGGTCCATGCGGCAGCATGTGTCTGTCTGTCAAGAGGAAATGCCTCCCTGTGCTCAATGAGTTTGGCTTCATTTGGCCTGAGGTGAGTCACATCATCGCAAGAACATCCTGCATTGCCAACTTCAGGATGTGGTTGTGGAAAATGAATGGAACATAAGAAAAAGTTTACAAGAAACAGTCATGATGAGCAACCAAAATGCTGTTTTCTCATCATGCGTCCTCTCTAGGTGCTGAACTGCAGCCTCTTCCCTCCTCAAAACGACCACAACCACATGTGTATGGAGGGTCCGGGGGATGAGGACACGCCCTACCCGCAGGTCCGCCATCCTCCCCACCAGGAGGAGTGTCAGGCCCTGGGATCTGCTCCAGACCAGTACACCTGGTTTAAACAGACTGAGAGCTGCACTCTGCAGTGTGGCTACGACAGTGGGCTTTACCGGCGAGGGGCCAAAGTCTTCACAGATGCATGGATGGCAGTTTGGGCCGTGCTGTGCTTCCTGTCAACCACTCTGACAGTCCTGACCTTTCTCTTGGATTCGCAGCGTTTCTCCTACCCTGAGAGGCCCATCATCTTTCTCTCCATGTGCTGCAATCTGTACAGTGTTGCCTACCTGGTAAGAAGGGGACTGTTGTTTCACTTAAGTAGTTTGGGTAGAATGAATAAAGTGACTTTACAACAAGTCATCAAGCGTGTTGATGCTCAGTTCAGCCGATAAGTCCCTGAATTTTAGTTACATGACTGTTGGTTGCAGTTTAGTCCCTTGTGGGGTTGTGATTGCACTGAGGAGTGTAAAGGGTTTCCTCTCTGGTGTCACCTCTTAGGAGGTTTTTAAACTGAGACATGTAGAATAAAATTTTAACAAATATCATGACTTAAGGCCTAGATTTAGGATATATTTCCAAAGAAGTGGTATGTCATTGATGTTGAAGAACCATCAGGAAGTTGAAAATCTGATGATTCTGTTTTAAATAATGATGCCACACTTCAATAATAGTGGAGGATTTTCAGAGGACATCATACAGCTTCTCCTCTGGTTGCATTAAGTAGGAAAGATGATGCTTCCTTTTGTCCGTTACTGGTGTTAATTCAGCCACACCTCCTTTCCCTTTTGTCTCATTTTCTAGGTACGACTGACTCTCGGGAGGGAGCGCGTTTCCTGTGACCTGGATGCGGCAGCGGTGCCAATTCTGGTACAAGAAGGATTAAAGAGCACCGGCTGTGCCATAGTCTTCCTCCTGCTCTATTTCTTTGGCATGGCCTCCTCACTCTGGTTTGTACAAACAAACACAGACACGCACACACCTTTTAATCGCATCAATCCTTCAGCTCTTTGTCCCAGTTCGACTATTGTCAGACGTTGTTGTGAATGGCCTTTGGTGGAACAATTGGAACACGAGACTTAGCATCCTGTTTTCTTTTAAATCAAACCATCCTCTCTCATAACCTCTGTACTAGTTGGATTAATTTCCCTGCATGTAAAAGGTAAAAGTTCATTTTTTCAAGTTGGAGTGGAAAGACAGTGCTGTCGCAGCTCTTTTTCTTCCTTTTCACTTGACCCTTGTTTTCCTGTTTGTCTTCATTCTTCCCCATTTGGAAAAGAATTAGGCCAAAGATTTTACTCTTTCCTATGATATGATCACAGCCCTGTGTTCTGTCGCTCTTGACTATCTGGTGTCATGATAACTTTATTTTATCAGAGGACTGCACGTGTCCACCTGATTGCCTTTTATGCAGCTTTTTCATTGCCAAAGTTTTGAGATGCTCCAGCAGTGATCAGTATTTTCCCAGTATTTGCCTCAGTGTCGAGTTTCCTGGAATCGTGACTTCTATTCACTGTAAAAACGAGGAAGATAATCTGATGATTGTGCACATGAGGAGGGTTTGCTGCTTATCTCACTCCTCTTGCTCCATCTTCCAGGTGGGTGATCCTGACTCTCACCTGGTTCTTGGCTGCTGGACTGAAGTGGGGCCATGAGGCTATTGAAATGCACAGCTCCTACTTCCACATAGCAGCCTGGGCCATCCCAGCTGTTAAAACCATCGTCATCCTCATCATGAGACTGGTGGATGCAGATGACCTGACTGGGCTGTGCTAT
The DNA here is from genome assembly GCF_000690725.1 of Stegastes partitus. Lineage (NCBI taxonomy): Eukaryota > Metazoa > Chordata > Actinopteri > Pomacentridae > Stegastes > Stegastes partitus. The sequence goes on along the minus strand of NW_007577766.1, from coordinate 701,364 downwards.
GTTGGCAACCAGCAGCAGGAGGCCCTCACAGGCTTTGTGGTGGCACCACTGGCCACATACCTCCTCATAGGTAATAACATAATCATAAAATTTATCTATATGTGATTTTACAACTTTCTGCATAAACTAGTGCACTTATGCCCATATTTTATCAACACAGATCCCTTGTTATGTCTTAATCATGCTCAGGCTCTGAGTTCTTTGATTATTTTATACATCTGTCAATATGTTTTCTCCATCCAATGGTCCAACTGACAGTTGTCTGCTTCCTGCCCCTCAGGCACTCTGTTCATCTGTGCGGGCCTTGTGGCTCTTTTCAAGATACGCTCCAATCTGCAGAAGGACGGTGCCAAAACAGACAAGCTGGAGCGTTTAATGGTGAAGATCGGAGTCTTTTCCGTTCTTTACACTGTACCAGCATCCACTGTCATTGGCTGTTACCTCTACCAGCTCTCTCACTGGGGAGAGTTCAGGGCCAGCACCCGGGACTCATATGTGGCATCAGAGATGCTTCGAATCTTCATGTCACTGCTTGTTGGCATCACATCAGGCATGTGGATCTGGTCAGCGAAAACCCTTCACACCTGGCAGCGCTGCACTGCCCGCCTGCTCAGAGACAGCAGGGCTAGCCGAGGTGGCAAGAGAGCACCGGGTGAGGGCTGGATCAAACCAGGGAAAGGCAACGAGACAGTGGTTTGAGGAGGAAGAAAAGAGAAAATGGACAGGAATGAAGTTCTGCAAGCTTCTCTCTCGTTGACACTCGCTCTGCCAAACGAAGGATGGCGAGGTCAGAGATTCAAGAGGTGAGAGGGAGATAAAAAATGTGATACAGGACTTTCTGGATGTAATGGCATCACAAAAGCTCCCCGACAGTCCCTAACTAACATGGGATAAGGAGGAAAGAGGAGGACTAAGTCATACAGTAGTAGCAACAGTAGCCTCTCTACCTCTGTTAGACTTCCTTTGCCCAGAGAGGTGGAGAAAGCAACAAAAAAAAAAAAGAAAACGAAAAAGAGAGACGGAAAGGGCAGATCAGACACAAAATCAAGATGCAGACCGGACACACCAATAAGCTGCGTGGCACCACGTCTACCTCTCTGTCTCTCTTTTCGCCAGAGCCCTCAGCAGAAGAGACTGAACCTGCTGGATACAGCAAACCCAAATGCCGTTGGATCTTTTAAGGGTCTTTTGAAGTTCTAATTTTTACACTGGAGCAAATATTATACAGGTGTAGGCTGAAGTTTCCCAAAAGCATCTGATTCCTTGAAAGCCCCTTTTACACTGAGATTAGATAATAAATAATCTGACTAATGGTATGTGTCCACAGGGGCCTAACCTCGACGCACCTGAGTTGCATAAAGTAGTCTAGACTTCAACTTTATGCAAATGAGAAGCAGCCAGTCTGACACTCCATCAGCTGAAACACAGCACAGCGCTACCAGAATGCATTGTACAGCTGCTTATATAGACAATGACTGAGTATTGTGTTAAAATCAGATCCTGTGGACATGTACCATAAGTGTAATGAAAATCTGAAATATTGCCTTATATCTGTCTATATTTGAACTACATTATTCTGCATTTTGGGGAATAGTACCTTTTGTACAATACTAAATAGGAGGTCAGATTTTTTTGGGAAACCAGCTTCATACTGGAATAATGCACTATAGCTATAGAATATGTGAAGGGTAGGGACAGCAGTGGTGGGACTGATAACAAGTCAGTATACAGCACATTAATACGCACAGCCATTAACAGGGAGAGTTTGGTCAGTTGTCATTATGGACGCGACAGAAAAATAACTTTCTAGTGTTCAAACGTGAACGTCAAACACATTCTTATTGTGAAGCCAACACAATGAGAGATTATGTGTGAGGTTGTCATACTACACTATGAATCCCAGGAGTACCAGCTGTGCCTTTTATTGCCCCATGCATTTGGAAGCACTGAGGCATCTGGGAAATGTAGGCTCTGAGCAGTCAATAAGAAGCTCAGCTAATTTCAAATGTGTGCAGTTTTCCTGGAAACCCAGAACTGTACATGCTGTTGAGTTACCATGAAATCCAGGAAATTGAATTATTCCCTCTGCTCTTTTCCAAATATTGGAACCAGGGCAGGTTAAAGAGTTAGAAGTTATTAGACAATCACTTGCCAAAATACACACTTTGCAACAGCAAAAGGGCTGCCATAACTTGTGCACATGCAGATACAGTACAATGCAAAAATTTGAGGATTTAAGTACATTGAGGATTCAAAAATAATGCCACCGTTAATTTTTGGTTGTTTTACTTAACTTGATACTGAGGGCAGCAAACAGCAAACAAAACCTAAAATCATTATTCGCTGTGACCACCCTTTGCCTTAAAAATAGCACCAATTCTCCTAAGTATATTTGTGCAAAGTTTTTCAAGGCATTAATCAGGTTGTTGCAAGCATCTTGCCACAGGTCTTCTGTGGATTTAGGCAGTGTCAGTCGCTTCCGTCTCTTCATGTTACCCCAGACTGACTCTGTGGGGGCCACAGCATCTGTTGTAGAACTTCTAGTCACTGAGAGTACTTCTTTATGACCCTTGTTGTAAGTTTGTGGCTGTTGTCATGCTGCAGAATGGATTTTGAACGAGTCAAAAGACTAACTTGATATTATGTGATGGATAAAAACATGTAAAGTGCCTGAAACTTTTGCACAGTACTGTACATGCATAAACACACACATAGGAATCAGTTGCCACAAATTGTATCCACTCGCCTACATTGTGATCAGTATCTGCAGGTAATGAAATAACAGTAACACGAGAGCACCTCTGTCAATTTTTATCTGCCTTTCTTTTCAGTCTGTGTGCATGTGTTTTGTCCACTAAGACCATCACAGAAGCAGCACAATGAAATTGGCATATTAATATCCATCTGATGCTCTCATTTATCCCCTGCCAGCCTTTGTCTTTTTAACCTCATCTGATACATCAAGGCTCATTTCCCAGACAATCAAGCCCTCCCTGGAAGAGATTTTTGTACATTACACTTCAAAATTTCACGAGTAATGGAGATGAGATCTCCATTTATTATCTCTGGCACTGCATTTTAACAGTAGGCCTTTCTCACCATTTCAGTCTTGCAGGTCCGCTCAATAACTGCAAGCTTTAAATACAGCAAAGGTCCTGGTTCTGACTTATCCTGCCTTACTGCTGCATTCACCAAATTCTGCTCCTGTGTACCGAATGTTTGCCTGACAATCTATCCATCAAAGCTCTTGCGTTTCAGTGAGTCTTTGTATAATATTACGCCTTCTATATTTCAGTAGAATAAGGATTAATCTCATTTTGGAAAATTGAAATGTAGAGCTTGAATAATACAGAGCTTTTTCCTCCTGTGTGTCAACTGTAACCAGGTAGTGCCTCATACAGCCTGTCACATCTATTTTTGAGCTCAAAGTTTAGAGTGGGACAGAAAATCATTCTTGGGTTGCCTTTTCCCAAAAAATATGTTAAATATAACTGTTTCTGCATTCAGAGGTGCTTTTGGTGGTTCTGGTGAAACCTAGAACCCTGAAAAAAAGTGTTTCTCAGACCAGCATACGTTGGCACATGTATTAAATTTCCAAAGTCAAACAAACATTACATTCACTTTAAGTGAATTAAATTAACCTCTGACCACCTCCCCTCTGAGCTAATGCAGTTTCCCCCTCATGCTGTCTTAAGGTTTTGGCTGTCTCCTCTTGCATGACCACACTGAGCTTCAGGTGACATTTCAAAACAATCACAGAATGTGCCTTGAAACACAGTGAGTTTGTGCCACGCTTAAAGATCGAGGACCACTGGTGGTGCAGGTTTTGTAAATGCTTTTTTGAGAAACCCAGACATGAATCACTGCTGGGATCAGTTCACCGACGCTGATCGTAGCCTTTAAGGTCTAGACTGCTCCCTCGTGTAGAAAACTGCTTGTCTTGACAATGTCATCGATGTATTATAAAGAGATTGCTAATTTATCCGTGTAAAAAAACAACGTGACAAAAAATGTTAAAACTTGTTTGTTATTTAAAAAAAACACTTTTGTATCAGAAGAAGATAAATAAAAACTTTTTGGTTTCCAATATGTTGTTGTGATTATAACAGTGAGTGCACGAGTGTCTGTTTTGCAGCTCATTAGTTTCATTTTTACTCGTTCTTTTTTTATTCTTTTGGACCTACCTGACTAACCTTTTGGTCGATACATCAGAAAGTCATTAAAAAAATATCATTCCAGTTTCCTAAAGCTGAAGTAAAGATCTTCGAATGTCCTTTTTTCCCCAACCAACATTTCAGAACCTTTAGATGCTCAGTTTGCTACAAAATAAGACAAAGACAGATGAAAAACCTTTACATTTGCAAAGCTTTAACGAGAGAATGTTTGTTAGTATTGGTGGACGGAAACAGTGAATTGCTCTACATACAATTAACATCTAAAAAACATACAGTATCAGAGCAGCAGATTTGAGATGAATGTGAAATCCTGCATCAATGTGTCATGTATAGACATTTCCATCCCTATGAGAAGCCGCCATGGAGTAGTTAAGCTTACACTGAATGCGACTGAATGAATGCATGTTCTGCAGCCACGTAGTAAATCATCTGTACACATCCTCAGAGGTGTTTTCACTTACTGGACTGAACAATGCTGCCACCTCTTGTCTGATGAGACAAATTGAGTTTTGGCGCTTCACCAGGCACTAATGCTTTTTAACAGCAGTTTGCAGCCTCATAACTTTGTTAACAAATCTATACAACAGTGACTCTGTTTTGATGTCTTTCACGTTTCTTTCTCACACTTACTTGGGGTTACGATAAGAAACGCTCTATAACCACGAAATTTGTTTTGAATCCACAGTGGAAACATGCTGATTATGCTGTGTAAACATTGACTGTACCATCAATCACATCTCATCAGCTAAGGACTTAAAGCCTCCCCAACACACACACACACACATTCTCAAGACACACAAAAACATTTGCAGAACCACACGCAGATTCTCAATTCAAAAAGAAGTGTTATGTGGTTGTACAATTGGACTTAATACAAGTTAGGCTGTAAATTACTAGTGCAGGGGCAAAAATTGCATCTGGAGAAACTGATTAATTCTGGGCCTGTTAGTGTGTGCGTGGGCATGTGTGCATGTGTGCATGTGTGCAAACGAGAGTCCAAATATCTAAGTCTGCAGCTCAGATTGCCTTCCTGTAATTTACTGTGAGTGAATTGAGTGTTTGTTTAAGAACACACTCAAAAGCCTGAGGTAAAGGGAAAGTGACAGCATCTACTCCTCTATTGTTTCCAGATGTGGCTCCACTAACACACACAGACACACACACATAGAGTGCATGCACAAGCAAGCATGTTCACAAACCAACATGCAAGCAGACAGAAAGGGGAGGAGTTAGACTCATACAGTTATACCATAACTTAAATGCTCTCAGATTTATACCCTAAAAGGCGTTTTTGCAGATTGTTTTTGCGTGCATGTGCATTGAAGCACACAACCTACTTAAAGTGCTACTTTAAAGTGTGCAACAGATGAGCAGTTTTTACTTTCACTAAATGCCACAGGTCATTTAATCTGCAGGCTTTTCCATCTGGGCACCGATTTCCACAGTTGTGCGGTTATTTAGAGATACAGTAACGTTACAAACACATCTTTAACAGCTAACAACTCAGCCGAAATGCTGATCTTCCAACCTTAAAATAACAGAAAATTACACTTCCAACTTTAATTCTTGCTCACAAATGACAGCTTTACAGCGTGACCTTTGGATACCAGCTCTTGTGGTGACATTTGGACACAACCAGTTCGTACTTTCGTACTGTATAAACACACAGACACACACACGCTTTGTTCCAGTAGGTTAACGAACAGCATGGTAGCATTTTTTAAAAGCTGAAATGTGAAAAGGGCCTATTTAAATTCCTTGGACTAATATTCTTGGGAATGTATTTTTAAAGCTGGGCTCCCTTGTGTGTAATTCTGTGTATAGCGCATGTGTGTGTTTGCATGCACTGTTGTGTGAGTGTGTGTTTAAAGGAGGTGCAAAGAGACTGGAATAAAGAGTGAAACGGGGAGAGAGAGACAAGCAGACCCAAAGACAAAGAAAAATCAAGTAAAAGACAAGAAGTGAAAAGAAAAATGAAGACAAAAACAGAGACGAGAGAGTGAAATGAGAAGGACTGAGTGAGAGGAAGAGAGAAAAGGAAATCTGTCATCGTCCAACAGCAGAAAGCTGCAGCTGTTCGCTCTCAGCAATGTTGAAATCATTTTCCCATTCTGCTCAGCCTCTATGTTGTATGAATAGTTTTGAGTAATGGCCACCACTGGGGATTCTGGGTGACGTAGTTGTCTTGGCCCTGGAGCCAACTCGGTGCAAGAAGGATTTGTAAATCCTGGTCCTCAGGCCAAACATGCTAACGAGTTGAGACTGAAACTCCAAAAGCGTGGCCAAGAGAGAGATTGGGGAAATTATTTGCCATCAAGCTGAGACAGAGAGCTCTTTATACATGGCAGGAAGTGTGAAAGATTGAATATACTTTATGGCAGACAAAGATGTTCTCTATTTTTAAGGTCAGGTCAGATATTTGAAAATGCATACTATTGTAATACCAAAGAATGATCCTAATATGTCACTGTCTATAACTTACTGTGCATCAAGTCTTGTTTTGACACGGAAACTGCATCAATCATCAAAAACACTGTGGGACACCTAATTTGACCATTCAGGGACTTCAGTGGCTGTACAGAGAACAGCCATGTGCAGGATTTTAATGTTTGCTGCTCTGTGGTGTTTGGAAAACAGAATGTGCTTTTCTTCATGGTGCCCTTGGTAACTCTATATATTGCTCACAAAGCCATAACAACCTGCATTGGACTGAACATCATAAAATCTGTGCTTTGCCAGTGTGATGTTAACTGACTAGATGATATTATTTAAAACTACAACATAATTTTGTCTTTTGTCACCACTAGATGTCACTCTTTGTCCAGACCACAACATTCTCTCACCCCTCAGTCTGTGACAGTTACGCCTTTTTCTCTAACTTGGTGTTAACGGGTGAGTTAAAGTTAGGTGCCCATTTATCCTTGTTTTGCTTTTTTTTTAAATTTGGGTAAATCATATATTAACGTTAGAAATTTTAGCTGACAGCAGTCACTGTCTACATAAATGTAACAAATTACCAGGATTACTAGAGAGACTGTAGGACTGAGATATTCATGTCTGCTGGCTGAACAGAAGAGAAGCCAAATGCTATTAGAGTGGAAACAATTTATTGGTGGACTGTCATAAAGGTAATCACTGCATGTTTTAGTCATTTGTCATGGTAAAATAATGAAAAATGCATATAGTATCTTCTTCCAGCTTGTCCAATGATAACGGTTGCTGCTTTTGTGTTACATACCTTTGGAAATGTGTATTTTCTTACTTTTTTTTTTTTTTTAAACAATACACTATTTAAACAAATAGAAAAATTGTGGGTGAAAGTCACTATTAACTACAAAACCAGGTTCTGAGCATGTTAGTTTTTGAGTTTGTTTCCATCTAAACAACTGATAATGTGTTTTAAAAAGACAACAAATGCTGTTTACCACCTTGGAGTGGTAGAATCTAAATATACAACCCTATTATTTTCCGTTGGTGAACTACTGTGTGAGCAACCACACAGGTAACAACTGCTATACACAAAAAGACAACCATGTTAGTACAGTTTAAGATATGAAGAGGCCTCAGGGGTTGCTATGTAATGTGCATAGAGGCCGTTCTGTGATAGGTGAAGCAGATGTGTTACAATGAATACATGTGGTCTCATGTGGGAGAAAGGCTGAGTGATTCCATGTCATTTCAGCAGGACATTTGTCAACTTTAGAAATGTCACCCGTTCTCAACCAGGAGGGGGAGGAAGAAGGGCGGGGAGGCAGCAGGGCACATCTGAAAGAAAAACACGCTTAAAGAAAAGAGGACGAGGGAAACGGGGAGACTGTGGGGCAGGAAAGGAAACAAAGGTGGAAGAACAGGGGTTGGAGAGAGAAGAGACGTGATGGTGTTTTGGAGAACCGTCAAGAGAAAAAGATGGAGGAAAAGTGCAACAAGCGGAACATAATAAATGACTCCATTGTTTTCCTCAATCGGAAAGCCTGTTTGGCAAACCAAATGACTGGAAATGACTCATACAAACATATTATATCTCCAACAGCCTGTCTGGATTTGTTTCCCATTAGTTTTTCCTGTGCATCTGCGCTGACAGCGTACAGAAATAGAGCTCATAGAAAACCCTGGCACCAGGCAGCAGTCACGCTGGTAGGTCGGTATCCTGGGTCGTGTTCTTCATGTACAGGTGATTTGTGGTTTACATAGGAACAGTTGAGCTGGTGTCACCACTGGCAGTGAATGTCTGCCCTCCACCGGCATTGTACCAGATACAGCATTATCACCGAAATGTTAAATGATTCAAAATGGTATCATTATTTTTGTTGTGATACCTAACTGCATGAAAATTGTTATAAAATGACCTGTGAACACCAGAAGCTTCTCCATTTTGGGCATATGTGCTTTGTCTATTTGCAAGCCTTCATAATGGCTCCACATTAAAAAACAATATAAAGAGAGGAATATAGAAATCTGATCGTAAGAGATCACTAAGATTGGAAATGATGCAGGAATGTCAATGACCAACTAAAAATCTGTCAAATTACGGTTGCAACAGGAATCAAGAGTTACAGAACCTGCCATAATACCACTAATCAGACCTGTAGTCATCATCTTCCTAAATAAACGGCAAAAACAGTGTCCTACTTGCACAACTTAGCTCTGAAAACCAAACAGGCAAGTGCTTCAGAGTTGGCATGGCAGCTATCAATGGAAATCTGTGTTTCTGTTACAGCTCAGAGGTGTGAAGGACACTGCGTAAGGTCAATTTCAATGGACGACATCCAAGAAGTCAACCTTCGCTTGCTCCTTAGTGCAAAACTGCGAGATTAAACTTTGCTTAAGAGCAGCCTGATGAATACTGGGAGCACATGTTTTGGTCAGATGGGACCAAGATAAATTTGTTTGGCACAGATGAGCTCCATCATGGCCAAGACCACAACAGTGAATGTATAGTCGATGAAGCATGGAGGTGGGAGTGTGATGATGTGGGTCTGCATGAGTGCAAAAGGTGTTGGGGAGATGACATTTATAGATGACACCACTGATCCCTGTGAATGTTCCAAAATACCGGCTGACAGGATGAGAAGAAGAATATTCCAGCACGGTAACAATCCACAACAGACTGTCAAAAACACACAAGAGTTTCTGAAAAAGAAAAAGTGACAACTATGACCTGGCCAAGTATGGCGCCTGACTTCAGTCCAATAGAACACCTTTTAGGTATATTAATGAGATACGAAGAGCAACACAAGCCTTCCAGCAAAGAACAGCTAAAAATAATAGTCTCTGAAGAACCATCCATGCTGAAGCCAACAATAAAATACTGAAAAAATAAAAATTAATCTAGTCGTGAAAGATTCACTGACTTTTGTTGTAGTAAATACATACTGTGTGTTTATAATCTAGCAAATATCAACTGTTATTTTTTAATTCTATGGAAGAGCAAATATCTGTAACTAAAATGTGGGGTGGAGACATATCTGTTGTACACTGAACAAAAATGTAAATTCCCCATGTCAAATATTGTTGCCATGTGGAGTTAACAACTGTAAATGAGCATTTGCTGACATTTATTGTACAAAAGTAACATTTCTCTTGATTTGTGTATAATTTTTAATCCAACGTGCTGTCAGTGAGCATTACTCAGTGACTTGTTTTTTTACTCAGTGCGTGGGTGGGGCATGTCCAGTGGGTGATCAGACAAAATGAGTAACAGCTGGACAATCCTTGGACTGGGGACAATAAAAGGCCACCCCAAAATGTCAATTTTTGTCACAAGTCATAATGCCTCAGATGTCGCAAGTTATGCGGGAGTGTGCCATTGGCATGTTGGATGCAGGGATGTCCACCAGAGCAGTAGCTGCACAGCTCAATGTCCATTATCGAACCATAGGCCGTTTAAGAGTTTGTTTCCAACAGACTGGCACTACTGCAAATTGACCTCATCCTCGTCAGCCACGTGTGACCACTCCAGCACAAGATCGCCACATCCGGCTCGTCCATCTGCGGGATCGGCTAAGACCAGCAACACACACAGCTGATGAGACTATTGTTCTGCACAACAGACGCATCACACCTCAGACTGTCCGTAACCGCCTACGAGAAGCCAACTTGCATGCTCGGCGCCCTCACTGTGGTCTGGATCTCACTGCTGTCCGGTGTAGGAACCGACTCACATGGGCGAATGCACATGTCCGATGGCCTTTGGCACGCTGGAGAAGAGTGATGTTCACGGATGAATCCAGGTTCCAGTTGTATCGTGCAGATGGAAGACAGCGTGTCTGGCTACGTGTGGATGAACGGTTTGCAGATGCAAATGTTATGCCCAGGGTTGCCCATGGAGATGGTGGCATTATGGTGTGGTCAGGCATCACATACAGGCATAGAACACCATTGCACTTCATTGAAGGGAACCTTAATGCACAAAGATATCGGGACGAGATTCTCACCCCAATTGTTGTGCCGTTTGCGCGCCAGCATGACATCACCTTTCAACATGACAATGCCCGACCTCATGTTGCCCGCATCTGTATGGAATTCCTTCAAACAGAGGACATTGAAGTTCTGGACTGGCCTGCATATTCACCAGACATGTCCCCAATAGAGCATCTTTGGGATGTTCTGGATAGGCGTGTCCAGGACCGTGTTCCAGTTCCAGGCAATGTGGGTCAGCTCCGTGTGGCACTCCAGAAGGAATGGAATAACATTCCACAGGCCACCATAGACAATCTGATCAACTCCATGCGAAGAAGATGTGTTGCTCTGAGAGACGCAGCTGGTGGACACACAAGATACTGAAAAATCTAATTCCTCAACCTGACCCCTATCATGTTCAAAGGACTGTCAGTCCGCTAAAAATGGCCATACCACGATGTTATCAATGCCGATGTGAAGATCAGTAATTACTGAAAATATGTTTTGAGTTTCTCTATATATTGCGTAACCCAAATGTTCATAAAACTCTTGTATTTGACATGGGGTGTTTATGTTTTTGTTCAGTGTATATTGTATGGGAATTGTCAGTACAGTATCTTAATAATACCCACTTTTAAAGCCACTAGCTTAGCTAATAACATGAGTCCAGTTGCTTTCTCTTTTTATTTCTGCATACAATATTACCTAGATGACTTAGACTTCTATAAATTGTCATCATGAGCTTTTATACCTTTATTCCTCCAGCCTGTTTGGATGTTGTGTGTCTCTGCATGGCATGTTGTGGTCGACTGTTTTGTGCCATCTCATTCCTGACAGTGTTTGTAGGTGGTGTTTTTGTTCACTTGTGGGTCAGCATGATTGTACTGCCAGCTTTAAACTTTGCTGGATGCCTGAAAAGCAATGAGACAATTAACTAAAGCCTATGATCCAGGACTCACTGTGCCCTGCTTATTAGAACTGGCCCAGCACACTACAGCTGCATCCCTGTCGTGCCGATATGGAAATTAAATGGCATGCAGACACTACACATGCACATAAAAATACACAAACACACACACGGCAACAAACCAAATGTCATCAGATAAGAAATAGGTAGAATATGGGAAAGGAGACAGAGTGCGGAGGAGGAGAGGACTGCAGGGTAAATAGTGATAGTATGATTTTTTTTTCTCCATTTTATCATCCACATGACTAATAAACACATGATGTGGTTCCAAGAGTTTGTACTCCGCAAGAAAGGACTCCCAGTTCTAGTACACGTCAAAATTGTAACCACACTGTGGAAAATATAGCAATATAAAATATTTTTTGCAGGGGCTTATTATAGAGTAAATGTCAGCGATGGTCTGGTCTGAGCACTGTGGCGACCAAGGTGAAGAGGAGACTTCAGCTGCAACGAGGACTAAACTGGACTCACTACATTAACCTTGTGCCTCTGCTGTGGTGTGCGTAGCTTTTACCCTTGTGCCACCTGTGTGCGTACTTAGAGTGTCAGTGCGTTGGTCAAACATTGAATGGGATAGGCTACATACACGTTGTGTGCAAATAAAGACTTTTAAATCATTAGCACACATCATTTTTAAATGTAGATCTGAAGTGATTTTACAAAATCCTTGCTATGCCCATCTCCTAATCTACCTACATGAGACATTCTTAAACCCAAATGAAATATAGGCTTAGGATTTGGGACATTTGTTAGACTTATTTTTAAATCAGTGGCACATATCCAATAGGCCATTTTTATAAGTATGTCACAAAAACCGCCTAAGGAAATGCAGTCAAAGTATTATTGGACCTTTTCATTGGAAACAGCTAGAAAAGTGGGTAAAATGACGATAATTTACTTATGTGAAGGTTGTAGTTTTATAATGCTTTGACAGATTGTTGCCACAGAGAGGTCATTTAGTTCTAAAACAGGATGCAAAAATACTTCAACATGAACACTGATGATACAGTTAATCACAGAATGTCAGTGGAAGTTAATGGATATTTGATCTCTGGTATTCACCTGCAACATGTAAGGAAACAAAAGCCAAATCAAAAAAGGTGCAATCAGCATATTTCAGGTTTAATTTTCAGTTTCTTGTTTGGCATCAAATATTGCTGCAAATGAGCTGCCAGCATCACACAAAAACCGAAGGTCTTGGTTTGTAGGTGACACTGATGCTACTCATTCATTTATCAAGCACTGCTTTATGTCCCACTTAACATACACATACTCGAGAGTTTAAGTGTAAATGACTGACATAATTACACAAGGTCTGTGTTTTTGCAGTGACTGTGTGTCTGTGTGGTATAGAGAGGCTGAGAGGCCACATTATAGTCATTTACACAACTGAATGATGCCAACAAGCTGTTACCTCTTAGAAATTCACCCAAAGCCACAGCTATAAAATTAAACGATCCGTGTGTGATGTTGTCGTCGTCTGTTTGCTTTAGGCTTCGTGTAACAGCCAATTAACAAGTCATTTTGACAGACTCTGTGAAACACTGTTGCCATGATGGAGTCACATCGCACAGACTCTCTTCTTCCTCTTGGCATTCTGTCACCATTCACCAAAAAAGGGGGGGGGGGAAAATCACATTTATTTTACATTTTGAGAAGTGACAGTAGCAGAAGCACAGTTGTAAATAAGAAATTCAACGGTCCTTGCTTGAGTAAGTCTGAGCCGTCATCATCATTATGTGCTTTTACCACTTTTACATGTCAAAATGTTTGTTGTGAAGGCAGCCAGAGGAAATTGGTGTCTGCTGTTTGACTGCAGAATAGAAATTTAGCTGTACCAGCTAAGCAGAACACAGAAAACAACTAACATTAAAACATCCTGTAAATCCAGTTAGAAAACGCAAGTGATCTATGACGTGTCACAGGGGTTAAACAAATGAGGCAGACTGTTCCCATGGTGTAATTGAAATTACAAGAGGTGCCATTTAAAACACCTATGTCCGCAATGTATAATTTTGAGTTAAAGGTTCTATTGATCATAAAATGCATGAGAGAGCGATGGGAGCAGAGGAAAGGAGTCAGTGATTGATGAGGCTCATCATTTTCCATTAGTGAGGCCCAGATCACATATACTTAATGAGATGTGTCAGCTACAAAACCCACAAAAAAAAAAAACACATGTGCACGGGCACACACACGCACACACACAGACACGTGCATTAAGATACAATAAAATTACATTAAATGTCCACACTAATGCGAACCAGCACATGGTACTTTTGCACAGGTTACAATCATAAATTATCTCAAGGTTGGGTTGTTTTGTGGATGGTACAGTGCCATGGTGATTGTGTTACACTGCACTTGTAGCCACCTCCTTCATAATCATAGATTCATACTATATTGTTATAACTGTGCACATATGATTGATTTTATTTTCTAAGTAAACATTTAGCTTTGACCTTAGGTAGCATGATGGTGTTACAGTACATTGTGTTTACAGTGAACGCTAGTGGAGCTTTCAGTGTAAGTATTGTTCAGTGTTGTAATTTGAAGAAATACAAACTAGGTGTTTTTTGGTATTGTGGACCGTGTGTTTCATAGTTTTTGTTTTGCGATATGGACATTGATAGACTTACAGCCCTCACACATGGCATTACTGTACATTTTTTGAAGGAGGACTAATGTAGGGATACTGATAGTTTATCCCTGAGCAACATAAAACTGGCGTATCAGGGTGAATGTGGGTGCAATTTGGTGTCTTAATCTAACAGATTTAATTGCTTGTTTTCCCTGTAAATACCCTGACCAGAAACTTTATAGTATCTGAACTCCTGAAATACTCGTCAGTCTTGGATGCACTTTTGACATAAATCACTCATAATGAGGTAACTGCTTGCTCACTGGATTGGTAATGAGGAAAGACTGAGCTTCAAAGCCTGAAATGAGAACAAAGGTTAGAGTCTGTGGCATATTGAATTGTAATATTACAAACTTTGGTTTGTACCTGATTAAAGATGTTGATGATTGATCATTAATGAATGATCAATTGAAAACATATGAACAGATTAGGCCAAACATGTGGTGTAAATTTACGACTTAAACTATAGTACTGGGCTGTGCCACCAGGTGGAACCACTGTTCAATACTGTGACAACTTAAGGAGGCGTTATTAGAACAATGGGGAGTTTTATGCTGGCTGGCAAAGAGCATGGGAGCATTGTGAAGGATGAGCTCGCAACAGGCCACCATGACAGAGACTTCTGTGGCAGTTAATGCCCTCTGGCCAGAGCTTGCATATCCAGGATGAACCAGAATCAATTGAGAAAGTTCTCCTATAGCTGGGGTGGCTAATAAAACCAAGCCGTTATCGTAGCAAAATAAACAGTGCTATGAATAAGTATCCGCCCTCTTCCTGGTGTCTTCTATTTTTGCATATTCCTCACACTTAAATGTGTAAGATCATCAAACAAATATTTCATATAATATTAGACAGAGATAACCCACAAAACACCAAATGCAGTTTTTAACTGATGACTAGCTGAAGAGGGATTGAAAACCAATTGAAAAATCAACATTTATACAATACATGTTTCACGACTGTTCCATGTCTTCTCCATTTGTGGATTACGGCTCTTACTGTGGTTCTCTGGAGTCCCAGAGCCTTAGCAGTGGCTTTGTAACCCTTTCCAGACTGATAAATGTCAATGACTTTGTTTCCCATCTGTTCTTGAATCTCTTCAGAACGCTGCATTATGTGCTGCTCTTTGAGACCCTTTAGCTACTTCACAAAGCCAGACAAGTTCTTTTTAAGTGATGCTTAGATTCAACAAGCCTGGCGGTGATCATACATGAGTGTGGTTGGTGAAATTGAACCCAGTTGCCAAATGAATCTGATCACTTGGTAGACTGGTAGCGAAGGGGGCAATTACTTTTTCACGAAGGGCAAGGTGGAACAGCATTTTCCTTTCAATAGATGAAATCATCATCACTTGGGGGATCTTTGTTTTATATTAAAATTAGTTTGATGATCTGAAACATTTAAGTGTGTGAAATATGCAAAAATAGAATGTATCTGTAGGGGGGTGAATACCTTTTCACAGCACCGTAACAGGTTTGTGGTTAAGAACAGCTCTATTAGTATGTGGAATGCTGTTGTTTTACCACGTAATCAATTCTTGATTGATACCATTGCTGACTATCAGTTAAGAAAATGGTTTTCAATTAGCAACAAATTTAGATATTACCAGTGCTAACAGTTTCAAATATCAACGAGTGAAATCTGTTTGGATTTTCCTGGAGCTTTCCCTTCCTTCTCTGCTTGTTTACAGTATTTCTTGACCTCCATTGTGATTATGATTGATCGTATTTGTAGTACTGCGACTCTAGCAGACTGCCTTCCTGTGACCATCCCAGCTGGCAACATTCTTATTAGCTGGCTCGAGAAAAAAAATAACAATAGGTTCCATTTTTTTAGTCAGAAACCTGCTGGGCCACCGTTAGCCAGGTGATGGTTAATGTCCTGTTACTGTCAGTGGTGATAATGCTGATGGATGGATTTATTTTTACATAACACAAAGAGAGGAGACCACAGTGCTTATTTTTGGTTGCAGTCCAACAGTTAAAAGATGAGGGGTTCAGTTATTCTGTGCACAAACTAGACCCTAATTATGTTACCCTCAAAAGGCATGTAAACATCCAGTACCGACTGTGTACGTGTGTTCGGGTAAAGTAGACGAAACATTTAACATTTTAATGAGATAATCAATAATTTTCTACTTTTCTGGCTCTAATGGGCTCCAAGTCCCATACTGCTAGAAGTATGGACACACACCTGCTGTTTTGTTGTGGACCATAAATAAAACAGTTTAGTTTTGGGAGTGGGATAATTCCTGAGGAGTCATGCTGCCAAATAAGAGCCAGAGGGTAAATCATGGAGGAGTGGGGGTATCAGGGAAACAGATGCTGTTGCAAATATGAAAGCTGCATTGCACATGAATTGAATTAGTTTTTTTAAAAATGCTTTTAATAAGACTCACATGAAAGAAAGGTACTGTATATGCCATTTTTTTTATTATCAACATAAGCATTGGGGTTGCAACGAGAGACTAGGTTTAGTGTGAATAAGTCTGCCAATGATTTTCTATAAAATGTCTATAAAGTGGCAGATATTTTTCTATAAGATCATGAAAGATGTCCAGTACAATTTACCAGAGCAGAAATTGACACATTTAAACATTTTGTTTTGTTTGGCCAACAGCTCAAAACCCCAAAAAGATAAATTTTTCTATCGCCAGACTCAAAAAAATAGCAAATATTAACCTTTTAGAAGTTGGATTTGTCACACACTTTTGCCTAAAAGGTTGCAAAAACATAAGTCCCTTCCCAAAATTATGGTTTATTAATGGTGCAGTTGATTGACTAACTCTCAAGCTCTAATAATAACGTTGGAATGTTAGTTTCATTCTATTATTTTACATTTGATCCATCAGAAAAATGTCCTGTAGACATAAAGATCTTATCCCACCCTCTCCTGATGCTTGTGCTTGAGATAGAGGAACAAGTGTGATGATGATTACAGCCGACTAATCTTGTTGGAATAGTTTATTTCGTATGCTGAAGTGTCTTTTTAAGCCACGACAGCCACAGGTTCAGCCCTGGTATGACTTCAAACTCCCTCCCCCAGTGACTGCAGGGGAATACAGCAGTACAGGTGAGTGCTTCAGCATGCTTTCATCCTTCAATGATGCCACCACAGAGCTGTCAGAGGAGGAGAGGGTTTGTGGCTCCAAGGCAATACCACCATTAAAATTGACTCAATACTCTGTCACAGAAACATTCTTACTGTGACCACTCATTGCAGCCCGCCGAGGCCAAAACCTCCGGCAGTTCAATCTCAACCCACTGACAGCAAGTGTCAATGCTGACGACTCTGGACCAGGATTTCAACACAGAACTGCTGAAAGAACAAAATGGTTTACAAAAAATATATTAAATATATATATATGTATCAGCACAGTCTCCTCGGATGATAATGCATTGTTACTGCTCACATACAAAACCATTATCATAAACATATGATCATTGGAAACGGCACGTCTACAGCATTCACAGACTGTCAGCGTTTCTGTGGTGCCATCTGGGCGGATATATGGAGCGTAGCAGGAGGATGATTGTGACTGCTGATGCAACAATGCAAAAGAATTACTGTGGCTTTACCTTTAGCAGATGGGAAGAAAAAAATATGAAGATTTGGGTGATTTTTTTTTTGTTTCCCTTTATAGTTGTTCTCTATATTTTCCCCTGGGTGCTTTGTCATTCTGCAGATGTCATTCTTTTGTCTCCCTCTTCATTTCTAGGAACGCATAAGCACGTATGACTCACTCGCGTTGGCTGCATGTTAAGATATCCCTCTTCGCCTATGAAACGCACAGCAATTAAATGCAACTGGCTTCTTTTTTTAACTTTTCTTGTGTTAATAAAGTATGAATCATCCACATGCTACAGGCCTCCTTCTCCAGTTAGCATGAGCCACTCAAATGAGTGGACACAGCAAGTCTAACTGTGTTCTACACTTACAAAATACACAAGGTGAGTAGATGACTATGCTAGCACCATCCTAACATTTTACCATCCTGAAAAAGAGAAAATACATTGCAGTAGCAGTGCAGTGTAGTTAGAGTGCTATATAATGGCAGTGACTTGGATCTGCCTTGCTGGGATTAAATGCTGTTGACCTGTATTATGCAGTAGCACTGTGAATAATGTTAAATCCTGTTAAGAGCGCAAAATGACCAGCCAGCCTACCATTTCCACCACCAGTTCTGCTGTCCAAGTTCTCTTTTGTGATAAATTCACTTTTTTGCCATCAATAAAGGAATACTTGACACCTCTGTTTTACATACTTTAAGAGCAGAGGGTTCAAATGTTTAAATATTCAGTACTGAATAAATACATTTTAAAACATGGGAAACAAAAATAGAGGAACATTCTCATGGGAAAGTTACAGGTAGTTTCGTGCAGTTCTCTAAATGACTAAACAAGACTTGTCTGAATAAAAAGTTTGTAGTCTTCTAGTATATACCAAATACACAGTAATGGATGTTCATTTAGTTTAGAGCTTGCAGATCTCAGATATCCTCAGATATATCTCAACTAGAATTCCATCAGGTTTATTTAAAAAGAACGTTTCGACATTTTCTGATTATGAGTCAGCAAGTATTTGTGGGTTAAGTTCCTTAATGATAAATCTCCCTGTTATTTTCTTATTAATCAGCTGTTCAGTCTATGAAATGTCAAGAAATTATCCTAAACAAACTGTAGTTTCCCTCAGGCCAAAGCGCTGTCTTCAAATGCTTAACTAGTGGTCACAAAACAAAAATATATTTAGGTTGCTGTCTTTTGGGAATTTGACACAAGCAAATGTGTGATGTGTTGCTTGTAAAACCAAAATAAGTATCACTGGATTACCAGACTGGGACTTTGACCTCAGCATTTCTATAACAGCTCTGCCTTGACTTACTTTTACTAGATACTAGATGAGCTGGATGACTGACAAAACTGAACACATACTCAACATGTAAGGACTACTTTCAGCATTAGAAATGTGGAGTAACTTATTGGCATGCAACAAAACTAGTCATGGATTGTATTTGCTGGTCTGCTGACCTGCTCTCTCAGTCAGACAGAGCTTTCCTAATCCAGTGATGATGTGAGAGTCATGAATAGTCGTACAGAATATCAGACTGTGTAGTGTAACAGAAGCTGTCTCCACTAAATGTGCAGCTACATATTAGTTATTGCTTATGGGGGGAAAAAAACAAGAAAAATCAGCCAGAACTTCCATCAACCGTAAAGCAATGAACGTGTTGTATACTGGATTATATGATATAAAAGCCAGGTGTTCAAGGGAATGTCTCTGTTAACTGAGGGAATGTGATGAATATTAACTACATCTAATAATCCAGGTCTATAAACTGGCAATTTAAAACAGACAAGTGAACACCTCTGAGATAGACAATATGATAGTGTCTGCTTCAATGAATCCACATAGACTAATAAGTCCCACACATTAAAGCCCTCATTACTTCAAAGATTGTGGCCTGCTTTCTGGCATGCAGCCTCCCATCTGTCTGAACCGACTCACCACCAGAGGCCTCATGATCGGAGTGCGGCACGGCACATTTTTTACAATGATCCATGCCAGTGTCCAGAACATATGGCTCCAGGTCTCGTTAAACAACTCCAAAGTTAATCATCAGCTCAAAGAGCCTTGGCACTAATTGAATTTTAAACCACCACTGTTCTGGAGTCCAAAAGCAGCACAATGAGCCCAACTGCTGTGTGTCGGCACTTAATATCCCACTCAACCTCTGACTCTCTTTTCCCTGCAGAATTGATGGCGTACACCACATTCCCTGAGCCAGTGTATTCCGCCACATTCAACATCACGTTCTGCTTCATCTACAGCTGCTCTGCTCGAGCCCCGTCGACACCGTCCCCATCCTTCATCTCGCAAGTGAGCAAATATTGTCTCTTCTTCCTGTGCTAGGACTCTTCTGGATGAAACTGGGGAATTTAGGGAGTCTTTGCAGGATACTGCAAAGCGAGCAGGTGGTGTGAATATCACTTCATCACTGGTATGTTCTCCACACAGGGATTTGCAGTGATTGAAACCGCACAGTCGAGTGCAACATAAGAAGCTAAAGTACACAGACGCACGCAGTTGGATGTAAAAATCACTCGCACAAGGACACTCGTGTCATCTGAAGCGGCCCTCTTGAGGAATACAAAATTGCTCTCATGCATGTAAGAGTCACCGCACACACCGAGGTGGGTGATCAGTCTTATTGTGCAGCAGCAAGGGAGCCGTCTGCAAAAAATCAATGGGAAATTTAAATGTCAGACAAGGCTTTAATGTCAGTATAACTAAAATGTCAAGAAATCAACATTCGCTCTCACTTCCGAGGTTGAGCCTGCACATGGTTGCACACATTCACAAAGACAAACACTGACACATCTGTTTGTAGGCTCATCCTGCCAGTGCTCTCTTACGTTTTCATTTCACTTCTTATTTCTCTTTGACGCTTCTCTCATATCCTTCTTCATTGTGAGGAAAAAGATGGCAATGTCAGTCCTCTATCCCTCCATATTTCAGTCCATGACAGGGAAGCTCATTATAGCTGAGGGTTTTTTTTTTTTCTTAAATTAATCACTTGGTCTTTAAATGCCAGGGAAGCGAGACACTCAGCTGTTTAATCTTATGCTTAAATTTCCCTGAAGGGAGTTATGGTGGGCGAACAGTTCAACGCTTGTTAGGATCATGAATGTCAGTTGCTTGTTAGATTAGTTGTCCTATGTTTTCCAAAGTTAACAGGACTCGAACTCAAAATTCACAAAATTTGATGCTGTTCAGATTGTGTTCTAAACCTCAGAAATATTCAGTTTACAATAATATAAAACACAGAAAAGCAACAACCAGAAAATGGGCAATGATAAAACAATTTTGATTATCAAACAATATTCTGTTTATCAACAAATCAATACTCCTATTGTCTTATATTTTCCATCATTATTCAGAGCTAGCCAGAAGATTATTCTTAATCTTTTTGGTGATTTCTAGACCTTGCCAACAACATGATCACTCAGCCAATGTTTCCACTTATACATTTCCTTGTACAAGTGAGCAGATTTCAGCAAAATTCACTCAAAAGATGGTATTTCTGGTTCTACTAGATCAGTTTTGATCTTTTTTCTAACTCGATTCTGAGTCTGACATTGTTATACACCGTCATTTTTAGGATTTTTTTTCTTTGTAATTTTTAAAAGATATTTTGTTTATTTTACAGATTTTCCCTGTTTTGTTAAATTACAGGTATTACTGAGAAAAATCACTTAAAAGGTGTTATTTTACATGTAAAATAATAAAAGCTAAACTGGTAAATAAATCCACATAAACATAATTCATTTCGTTACAATGTTTGACTGTACAATTGTACTATTTTTATTGTATTTAATTTCTATTTGTATTTGTTTTTGACAGTTTAGGATTGAATATCACTGAGGCACTACTTTGAGTGTTTCAGTGGTTGCATGACCTCTTGTCACTCACAGCGCAAACCTGTCTGTGTAAGCTATAGTACTTGTAGTGCTTTAAGGATATCACAATGGCAGTATGATGTTCCTCTAGCTTAACTCTTCTGCATCACCAAGTATAATGAACACTGCAGGCTTTAAGGATTGCTTCTCTTTAGACCTTCAGTTTTCTTCCCTCATTTCCTCACTATTTTCATTTCCCATTCGCATGATCTTCCTTCCACAATTTTACAGGTCTCTGTCCCCATTCAATTCATCAATTTTTCATCTTTTGTCAATTTTTTTTTCCTGTTTCCTTTACCTTCATTCTCCAATCTGTACTTCTACTCTCCTTGCGCCTCAGCTTCATTCTCGGCCTTCCTCTCCCATTCTCCTATTGAGCGCTGCTTAAGGCCATAATCTGTCATCTAGTGCTCACTGCTGATTGGGTCCAGAGGGAAACTGCAGCAGGTGGAGCAGCGTACCGAAAGGTGCAGCTCTGATGGACAGACTGTGCAAGTGAGAGAGCATGTGAAGGAGTGGAAAAGCATTTGAACATTGGAGAGCGATATCTGGCCCTCACTTCAGACAAGGGAAACTTTTTCTTCTTATTATGCTGCATGTTTCTGTCAAACAGACACATTCACACACAGTAGAACACACTTTCTCTCTTTCCAATAACCAGACACAGGTTGCATGCACTATGGATGAATGTGAATGAGGGGAGCAACAGACAGGTTGGGTGGATTGTGTGCGTGTGTGTGTGCCGGTCAGTGCAGCGTGACAGCGTTGTAGACCCCCAGTCTAAATCCTCTTTCCGACAGGTACATGGCTTAGATCGATTTCTGAGATAAAAAAGAGATGTGTGTGCTCAAGCACATCTCTGCTTCTCTCCTCATGTCCATCTTCGCATAATAAGCCTGCCTCTGCTGGTAAATACGTGTATGTGTGTTTGTTCCTCTGAGTGCTGTTTGTTTGTAATTCATTTGAACAATCTTTACAGCAGGACAGCTCATTTCAGTCGTGCCAAGCTCTCACGCCGACTCAAACTGACTGCATGGGGCTCTTTTGTCAAAATGTATTTTCTAAAGTAAAGATGAGCACACTGCAGCCAATGCACACAACAGAAAAGCTCCGCTAAAACAGCCACAACTAGAGGAAAGGCAACACAATAAAGCAAAAATGGCCCACAATGACTTCAAAAAAACGCTAAGGACACCACTGCAGGTGCAACATGTTTTACCACGGGACTCGAATTAGACTCTTTGACATTTCAAACAACAGTAAATGGAGCATCACCAAGACAACACACAGATAAGTTTAAACACCACAAGCTGTTTGAGGACAACTTAAAGCGCATTCACACACACAGCTTGGTTACAGACGATCATTTCCTCACCTGTTCGAATGTCCCCACAAGCTGGTCACACTGGAGGCCTGTCTTTCATCCACAACACTCACTTACAACAGAGGGCTGTCCTACGAAGTGAGATTAGTGGGTTATTCAGATATGTTGAGCTCAAAGCCACAGTTTTCAGTATCACGAAAGTGGCTGTCAAGTTATTTGGGTTCTGACATCAGCTCTGCCTAAACTTGAAAAAGGCTTGGAGGTAGTCACAGATGACGACTGGGCAACTCAGCTCTTCTTTGCTTTGCTTTAATTTTTGCATAAGTATGACGCAACATACATGGCAGCTCAAAAGCAGTAGTGGTAGTAGCAGTAGCAGGTTGATAACCTTTAAACACAACATAACACCAGTTATTGGTTTAAACATTTCAAAGAAAATAAACAAGTCCAACTTAAATGCAATAACATTTCTTTAACCACATAGCATCACTACTATCAAATTAAAACCAGGAGTTAAATCAAAATTGAATCTTAAATTGCTAAACAGTCATACCAATAGCGTTTCTGTAGGTCCTCCACACTGATGTCACCCTGCAGCATGGAATCCTTTGTTCCAACTGATCCACCAGATCACACACAGCCTTCACCAATTTATCTGATTATCAGTCACCTGACCTTTCAGCTCAGCGCTGCCCTCACCTGTCACACTACAAGACTTGCTTTCGTATGAAATTATATTAACACAAGAAAAAATAAATAAATAAATATAATATAAATATATATATATATATTCCTCATTGTTCTCCATTAAAACAACATGTTGACTGAAGCAGCTGCACACGAAAGTTTCACACGTTAGACACCCTTTTTATGTGAACGCGTGCAGAGACTGAAGCACAAAGTCTGAGTTGACAAAGAAAGTTGATAACCACCTTCCTGATACACGTAATCTCTGACTGGGGCTTTCGGTTTGTCAAGTCGGCTTACACAAAGAAAGCCTGGCTATGTCAAACTTGCTTCATAGTATATCCCTTAGGTCCACTCAGTTTTTCTTGATCTTTTAATCCATTGTGCTTCAGGTGACCTTTGCTTTTAATTTGTATCAAATAAGGCCAAGGAGGCCCAACTGTGGGAGGATTTGAAGAAAACAGTAGAAAGCACATGCAAGTCTGACTGAGTCCCAACTTAAAGACCCAGCATGCACCTGTGGTTGTAGCAGCAGTATAGGTGTGTTTGATTTGTGTCACTTAACGTCGCTGCCAGGTGATGCTTCAAATCCATGAGGTGATGCAACATTTTTAAACCATTCAAGGTGTAATGATGTCGTCTTTAACCATAACACATATTATTGTACAAGGGCAGGTAACAGAGAGTAGCACACACAATTTCCAAGCTTCTTCATGCAAACAAACTTTTTTGTACTTTCATAGAGGTCTGTATCTGTTACATTTAAAAGAAACTATTGACCATTGAAGAACAGTCATTCTAAAATGCTACAGAGGAGCCAATGAACGAGCCAGAGGGACACTGTGGGAGTAATGCTCTGCTGTGATTGGTGGTTAAAGGTTAAGGTAGCTTGAGTCAGACAGCAGAGCTGGTCCAATCTACATACAGATCGCTTTAGAAGACCAGCCAGTTCTTTCTGCAGGCTGCGTGACAAGCAAAGTTTCTGCTTAAGTAGCTTTAATTCTTGAACAAAACCACAAACTAACTGTTTTTATTGTCCACAATGTGTAAAATTGTGGGTGGGTGGAGAAAGAGGTGGGTAGTTTATACATTGGCACATTCTCACAGAAGCAACAGTGTCGAGTTACGCGTGAGCCATTTGAAGCGGCAAGGGAATGTTGTCATGGAAAAAGCTTCTAGATGTGTAAGTGTGACACACAGATGTGAGTTTTTAGGGGTTTAATCAATAACTGGAGAGGGACCTTAAAAATCTGCCAACAATATCTAGCAAATAAAATGAATCAACATTAAAAGGCCCACAGCTCATCTTTCTGAGTGTCCTAACTGAGAAACAGCCAAGCGACATTATTGAACATTTACTGGTGTCAATCAATTTATTTTCATTATGAATTAGAAGATGGTCAGCTGGCCAGCTGGCACCCTGTCACAGGCCTCATTTGGCTCGTGGTCGGTGAGATGAGTATCACTGCCAGAGGTTTTTAATTCTAAGGTACCCTGAAACTTGACATTGACGTCTCAGATCAATGCAGAAAGGGCTCCGCTGTCGAGTTCTGTTGTAACTTTGCTGAAAACATTGATTTAATGTCATCTACATTTAGTTAGTTAACCATATTAATGACAGCAAAAACCAATAATAAAAGCAGGGCCATTAATCCAAAGTAAATCACTCACTACTGGTTTTAGGAGCGACTGTTATAATATGGATTTTTCCTTAAGGTTTGATGCTCTTAATGCTGCTGGGAATAATGCTGCCGTATCAGTGTAATAGTAATGTGCATTGTGTGTTGATAATCAGTCATTCATGACCATTCTCACATCTGAAGGTGAGACAATAATGAAGGCACAGCTCGAGGGATCAGCATATTTTAATTCAAATCTGGTCAGCCTTGGGCATATTAGAATTTGCTGTTTCATAACAGAAAATCCATCGCTGCTCGGTGTGCATCTGTGTGTGTGTGCATGGAGGTGCAAGCTGGCTCATACAGGGCAGTTGCAGGAGGAGACAGTGTGCCCATAAAGCCACAGAGCGGGAGTGTCTGCCAGCCGCTGGCACTCCATCAAAGACAACAAGATGGGGGACAGAAAGAGAAAAAGACATGAAAGCGAGACAGGGGGATGGAGACGAGTGAGGGCTTGTGTTACAGGGCATATGGCCTGTGTGGGGAGACAGATGATTCTGTTTGGAGGGGAGAGGTGAGCGCACACTCGCCCTGTTGCATCTGCGATTGCAATGTCCCCCCCGGGATGAAGAGACAGATGTGTGGAGAAGCTGCACTGGCACGCCGGGACTCTCAGAGCTTATCCAACCTTCCTCTAATGATATGCACTCTTCTCCTTTCCACCTATCCTCATCATCATCTCCTCTTCACGATCTCATTATGCCTCAATTTCACAATTCCTACAGAGCTGCTCATCGACACTGAGTCTCCTTTTTAGCCTCCTACAGTGTCTGTGAGCCCCAGAAGAACTGAAATAAAAATTCTTCATGTGTCTCTTTTTATGTTTCTGTCAGTTGTTGAACAAAAGATCTCCCACAGGTGCTAACCTTTCCTATTAATTTGTCTTGTTGTGGACATTTAAATTACTACTATATATGAAATAATACACAATCAGAGTGAAAACACTTCATTATATCAATGAAATTCTTATAAGCATTGATAAGATCATGTCATAGGATCTTGTGTCACAACATGGGATTACTGTTTTTCAAATTCACTACGAAACTGAGGCAACAATTTTCAGGTAGAGAACTGACCCAGAGGCACCCAAGTATTTTGTTAAATGTACAGTTAGTCTCGAGGAATTTGTTCATCATCATAATAGATTCATATATTTTTTTCATTTACCTCCTCACTCCTTCATATTTTCTGTCACTTCTGTCTTTCCTTTCTGTAAATATGGACAGATGAGTGTGGCTTCAGGTCTCAGGTGGTCTCGTGTGTTTGTCCTGTTTTTCCCTCATTCCCTCTCCCAGGGAGAGAGATTGTTGCTAATGCAGCTATAAATCAAATCACATTGCATGCTGTTTGTGAGTGTGTGTGTGTGTGTGTGTGTGTGTGTGTGTGTGTGTGTGTGTGTGTGTGTGTGTGTGTGTGTGAGTGTGTGCGTGTGAGAGAGAACGAGTGAGAGAGAGATACGAAGAGAGACAGAGATAATTAAGAAGCAGAGAGTGAGGAAAAGGCAGAGCTACAGGGGGATGGTGAAGGTGAACCGAACCAGAGGCTGCTCAGTCAGTTCTGCTTTGCAACATTTCAGAAAATCTTGTTATGTTATCAATTTACAGTCTAATTTGCTAGGAAAATGGAAATCTTTAGCTGTGGTGGCACATTTATTTACTAAAGGAGATCATTTTATCCTGTTCTTATAGTAATAAATTATAATAATAAATATTATTTATGCAATTAAAAAATGGTGAAATCATTTCTGAAGACACATATTCCTATACTTACATGAAAAATCTGGTTTCCTATTCCATTTTCAGTGTATTTTATGTATGCTGCATTTTTGGGAAGGAGTTGCAGGTCATGTGGTGGTGTAGGAGATTGGACATATCTATACCACCTCATACTCATAAAGTACGGAGAGAGTTTTGTAAATGAATAGAATGAAAGCTAAATATGTGCAGGGTGAGAGGAAATACATTTGAAAAATCATAATACTTCTTTAAACAGGTAAGTGATAGTGTCAGATACTATTCTGGCATCATTTGTCTATTGGCTAACCAGATAAAACCAGCCTGTTTAGAGATATTCTGACAATAAATAGATGCTAATAAAGAAAGACAAAGCTTCAGTTTTACTCCCCAGATGGAACATTCCTGCATGCACAGTATTGTATTATTTTTACATTATAGTTGCACTATCAGGAGAGGACATTAATGGTCACATGGAGTTGTCATATTCAGTCAAACACGCTGAGCAAAATGAGCAACGCGTCTTACTCGAGTGTGATCTGGATGAAAGTGTCAGCTGATTGGCTGTAAGTATGAATATGGCGCCAGTCTGTTATTACAGATAGGTCTCCGCAAAGAGATTAGATGCTTTGGCGGATGCAGGTCACATTCCTTGACCTTGCATGTGATGTGTAGCATTGATATTCATGCCCTAATCCACTCTCAGTGCTGCTGTTATGCACTGGTTTTAGTTTTAGGCTGAAAAACACACATTAGTTAGTTAATGAGCTGATGCTCACGGCATGGACACGTGATAATAAAATGGAATGAAGTAGCCTTTCTGGCCTTCTGGGGAAACAGAATAACATGAGATTGGTTCAGATTCAACTGCATTGTTATTGCACAAATTACAACGAAATGCAACAAAAAGCAGTAAAGTGCATTATATACCTACTGTAGGTATATAAATATCACAGCTATAGATAACAATATAATGGCAGATAAATGTAAAGATTCAGGTTGACATAAATAGCAGTATGAGCAGTGTAAACGGTATGAACAGTGGATATGAGATGAGATGGAATAAGCTGTACTATAGCTAGCAGTTAAATATCAAGCAGATGTAGCACAACATTAGCATTCATTCAGAGTCATGTTCCTTCAGCTTGATGAATAGAGGTTCAATATTTAATCTCCTTTTAGCTTTGATTGGGTTTCCACCAATTTCTCATAGTATTTTGACATTAAGGTGGCACAATATTACAAAAATGTTTGACCTCTTATATTAAGATCCTGAAGAGAGATGGAGGATTTTCTGCAGTAATGTTGATGAACGATCATTTATTTAGCTTTGAGACAGCCTCGAGCGCCAGTGGGATATAAGAAATACCTGAGGGGTCACAAGCCTGACAGAGTTAAGCGGCCTCAGTATTTAGCTGGTAAAGCGGTAAAGCTGTGAATTAATGGGCCATGTAAGGCAGAGACGGGGGGCACAGAGAGTTACAGCTCCATGTGCAGGGATACCTCACCGGTCTGTACAGGTCATTAGAGTGAAAATCTAAACACACGTACGCACACATAAATATACACTCTGGCAGCTTCACTGCAGTTTATTATCTCTATTTTTATCTGTTACAGCTCTATGTAAGAGGGGAGGGGAAAAGGG
Source organism: Stegastes partitus (assembly GCF_000690725.1). NCBI lineage: Eukaryota > Metazoa > Chordata > Actinopteri > Pomacentridae > Stegastes > Stegastes partitus. The sequence goes on along the minus strand of NW_007577766.1, from coordinate 672,657 downwards.
AGAGTGGGAGGAGGAGAACTGGGGACTGGAGAATGCAGGGGAATGGGGCAATAGGTAGGTGGGAGGGGGTGTAGAAAATGACAGGAAGAAGAGAGAGAGGTGGAAAAACGGGGAGCGATAGGGCGTTTTGGCACAGAAAAAATCAGTGTATGAGAACTAAGAAAGACCGAGGCAAACGAGAGAAGAGAGAGGTCTGTAGGATTCTGGGACAGCTGAGCTCTTGCAGAACAAGACGACATCCTCTGTTGCCATGACAACTGCCTCCATGTGAGCCATCACTCGGTCCCATGCTCGCTCGCCCACACGGAGAGGAAGCACACACACATACATAGACACACACAGACACAACTCTTTAACATGCCCTCAAACTCCCACGCTGCCTGGCAACTTACCTCTCATCCACCCACCTCTCTCCTCTCCATCCTCCCTCTCTCTGTCCATCCATGCAGTTCACCTCCCTACATGTCAACATCCCTGCTTCCTTGGACTCCCACCTTGATACGTATTTCCAGGGAATCATTTTTCATACTTAAGAAAATTATTTTGAGTGACCGGACATGTAATCCCAGTTCTTAAAGTTCAAATGCAATGTTTTTTCTAACTGTATTTTGCATTTTTGTCATCTAACATGTGTATTGTTTTCCTATTTTAAGAAGCATAACTTCTATTTAATTGCTAGTTTTAATTACTGACATAGTTTCTCGTGAATCTGTGTGTCTTTGTGTATTTAGATTAAGTGGGATCAAAGAGTGCAGTGAGAGGTGAGTGGGCTTGTTGGTACGCCGTGTGTGTGCAGTGCTAAACATGCACAGCTAGATAGCGCTGTAAGGCACCACAGAGGACCGCAGCTGCCGAGTTCAATCTGCAGACATTCACAGTGACTCCAGAATACAAATTCACACTTTTTTTTTTTTTTTTTAAATGCATGTGAAAGGACAGACAGACACGCAAGCCACAAAGCAGAATTTATTAGGCTTAATAAAGACGATAATAATGATGATTGTGAAGACTGAGCCCACTCAGCACAAAGTCACATCGGTGTCCACATGCGATTCTGTAAACTGGAGGAGACACAGTTGGCACAGAGGAGAAGGGCATTGCTGACCAATTTTCCACATAGCCTTTCCCCTGCCAAGGCAAAGAGAGCCAGCAAACACTTTGCAGCTACACACACCCGCAAACACACAGAGGCACATGCAGCAGCCTTGGCCAAAACACCCATCTCAGGGACAAACACACTGCAGCAGCAATCATCTTCCCCAGCAGAGAGACACTTGATATAAAGAGGAAACCAGTAAATGCTCCCATAAATTATACTGACATTTGGTATTGTATGATAATGTGACACGAAAATAGCCCCATTGTTTGGACAGATGACACCGCCTGCATCATGCACCTTGTACATAAAATCACTCCATAACAAAACAGCAGTATATTACAGTAAATACGCACTTTAATATTCTGCACCAAAAAAAGTGTCACGATCGCTCTCTGAGGTGCTGATTCTGTCCATGCCATCACTAATATACTGTCTGGGTATGAAACTGTGTAACAGGTGCAACATATCACTCAGGGAAGATATGAAGACACAATTATTTTTGCACCTATATGATGCCTCCTAAAATGCACTCATGCGTGCGTCCTCTATTTTCATTTGAGTCTGAAACCCTTATTGCTTTTCTGGGATGAATGCAAAACAGCATTCCCCTCAACACAGGGTAAATTATACACATCTTCACTCCACTAATGCACTTGTGGATGAGAAACAAATGGCCTTGAAGGCTTTCTTTTCTCGCATTCTTGTTTTCTGCAAGGTTGAGCCTCTCCCAGCATACACTGGGGGAAATGCAGGAGGGAAAAAAAACACCCTGAAAAAGTCAGTAATCTACAAGGGTAACACACACTTACTCACATACCTGTGGGCAGTCTCGAGCAGCCATTCTACTTGACTTTGATGTACATGGAGCTTTTTGGAAGAAAGTGGAGCACTGAAAGGAAGTGGAAATAGGAGGACGACGCAAAAAGAGCACAAAAAAACGCCTGAGTTTTTCTTGCTGCAAGTCGCAAGCAAATCTCCGCACACCTATGTCACCTTACACACAGGCGGTCCGTTAAAATAGAAGAATCTCTCTGATGATTTGTGTAGTAGGATGGATAAGAGACAGGATTTGTGACTTAAGTAATATTGCCAGGTTTCCAAACCAGGCAGTGATCCAGTTGCATAGTGAGCTGTCTGTGAAGAGGTCAGTAAAGGTAGTATTTGTTGTTTCACAGAATCACAAGGCGCTGATGCATATACGAGGCTGATATCAGTATGTGCACGTTCCAGCACGCCTCTCTATCTGAAAGAATTTCACTGTGTGCATTGTGCTTGAAATGTGAATTAAAAGTGTCCAGTCTGCGCAAAAAGAAAAATCACTGACTGAAACTTCTGAATATTTTAAAGTTTGCAGAAAATAAAGTCAAACTCTAGCATTGCCTGAAAGGAAACGACACACCGACACTCCATTGAACTTTTCAGGGAATGTTCGGTCTTATATAGCAGTTGATGGTCTCTGTCTCCTTTTCCTTTCATAGAGCTTACTATTAAAACACAAGAAGGGAGTTCTTGTAGTCTTGGAATGGTCGGACGATCTAAGTAGCTGCACCTTCTCTCAGATCTTCAAAAGTATGTTTTTCAGGATTTTCTTTTTGCATGGCAGTAGTTTTAATCAGGTGAAGCTGAGACGTCTCATCTCTCTACACCAGAAAATACAGTGACTTACCATGTGCTTAAAAAAGACAAAGTTCCATCTCTTAAACCTAGGTATGACTTCACAATGTTATCACATGCACAGGGAGGACCTCGGGCACTCCTTGAGAAGAAACAGCCTGTGTTGTGGTTCTTTGAAATCAATGACGTCTTGTTTGTTGAGTCATTTTGGTGCCACAGCTACAGTGAGAACACTGTTTCACCCAGACACAGACAAGGCTTTTTGTTTTCTTTTTCTTTTGTGATTTAGCCAAAACACCCCCAACAGACAGCCCTTTGCCATCTAAAGAAACACTTCATTCAATTAGAGTCAGCATACAGTACATTAGATGTATTTTGGCCTGGCTTGAACTACATTACAACTTAAAGTGGCTTTGTTTTTACATTTTACCAGCAGCAAAGTCCATCAGAGGGCAAAAAGACCCAAATTGATAGTTCCCATCAGTAACTCTGGGAGTGTTTATGTGCATAGTCCTTTAACTGTCCTTTTCGTCTTGTCTCTGTGAGGGAAGCGAAGCAGCATTTAATGGAACATGCTGCCACTTGATTGGATGCTGAGTGCAGCAATTTGTCTCAGGATCCTGAGGCGTAGCAATTATGGGCTTAGCCAACAGGTAAGCCAGTCGCATTGCTACAGACACAAGAAGTGGAATTACTCGAGGTAACCACTGCCTCACTCTGTGCGCTGACACAAGCTTCCTCTTCAACTGACTAATTTAATAGTTTCAGTCTAATTTAACCACATTAAATGAATCAAATCCTGGCCCTAATTGCTACAAAACCCACCATTTTCTAAGGAAATATCTACTAATTTGCACAGACGAAAAGAATGCGATGATAAAAACAAACAAGCTTTTAATTGCTTTGCACCAAAATGAGAATAGGGTGTACAAACATTATTAAATCCTACACAGATGTATCAGATAGCATGAGCTGCATGTGTAAACAAATTCTAATCAATAGCACATTTGTTTGCGTGTGAGACAGAGAGGCCGAGGTCTGGTATTGAACCGGGATTCACTCTCCAGCCAAACTGGTTGTGAATGATGAGTCATTCAGAGTGAGCCTTTGATATTCCACATAGCACTCCATTTAAAACTCAGCAAAACTTCTGCCACTGTGAGGTCACACACATACACAGACACACACTTATCGATCAAAGTAGGAGGTCCAGCCGCTATTTTCATTCATCCACAGTCTCTCCTGGCTCCTGCTATTGATTCTCTTTTACTGTGCGTTTAATTCACAGCCAGAGAAAGGCTGCCACTGCCTCCTCTTCCAGCGCCTCTCTCAGAGTGTATCGACCATATAGTAGCACTACTTCAGAGCTGCATTTCCACTGTGGCTATGTTATTGCAACGGTCATAGTATTTTATTATTTATGCTTATGTGTCACTGCTGCAAGATGAATAACTTTTTTTTAATCTCTAAAGGCTGATTTTCCACTTGCTGAATTACAGTGGATGCCCTGGAAATTTTAATTTTTTTTTTTTTTTTTTTTGGTCCTCCAGAGGATTATCTGAAAGTGTTATGCAAGCACAGTTTGTAAGAAGAAATCTTTTCAAAATCCAGCTGAAGGGGATTGCAAACATTAAATTAAAAATTACAACAGACAGGTAAAGCCATGTGCATATAGTGTGTTTTCATGTAAGTGTGCCCATGCGTGAGTGTGTGTGACAAACAGGGCGAATTGAGCCTTTAAGTCATCCTGAAATCACGTGCAGATTATTTCGCCCTTATCCTCTGTGACTGAGAAGTCTTGTGATTATAGTCCCTTGTTATGGTTCCTCTATCTCTCTCTCTCTCTCTCTCTGTGGTTCCCTCCTTTTTTGCCCCCTTCTCTCTCTTTTATATGAGAAAGGAAATCAAGGAGAACTACAAGGTCAGGGCCTGTAAGTAAAGAGAAACAAAACTATCACTCTCTCTGCAGCCTGTTGCCTTAGAGACCAGCAGTGAGCGAGAGATAAATCTTTGAAATCTTCTGATCATCTGTGTATGTGTTTGACTGTGCGTCTGAGTGGGTGTACAGAGTAGAGGGGTTGGCTTCTGACTCAGAGGACGGCAGAGGAAAATTTCCACATAACTCCTGTCTGCTCCTGACTTCCCTCCCCACCACCACCACCGCTGCCCAGTGTTTTCTCTCAGAAATTGTTACATCAATGCTGAAAATCGGATCCAATTATTACAAAATTAGAGAGCGGCACGCAGTCTTCCTCCAGCGTGTGGCCAAGCCTCTAAACCAATATTTGACAGAGACTGTGCGAGACAATAGATTGGGTTTTTGTCTCTCAAGGATGAAAAGAAACCGAAGCGTTAAACGAGGCACAAAATGTTATCTTTGGAGGGAGATGATTCGACGGTGGGAGGAGAAAGGAGTAAAAAAAACTGTTGACAGATTAATTCATGAAAAATAGTGCTGCAGTCCAAAATTCAAGTCAGGTTTACTTTATTTAAAGTCATTTTTGCTTCAAAGCTTATCATTAGTATCCATGAATTCTTGGCACACTATGTGTCAACCTTCATTATGTATCAACTAAAACTGTGCTTTACAGCACTATGTAAGTATGAATGTACAGTTGGTTCAGTCTTGTGTGTGTTCTGCTGGCTGCAGTCACATGGCAGGTCACAGTCAGGTCACCCAAGGAAAAAAACGTCAACAAACAAGAACTATTACAGCGGAATTTGAAGTTTTTTCACAGCGAAATCGGATTTTAAGCCTGTTAGAGGGTGTGACTGGTAACACATACGGTGGGAAAATAAAAAACTCTCGTCTAGATGTGTTTGTGATTTTCCATTAAAGAGACACAGCATGAGAAACGCATTTTGAATTTGACTTGCATCATTTTGAATCTGGTCTTTCAAAATCATATGACATGCTCTGATTTTAGCAACCCCCTTTTAAATATAACTGACTATTTATTCATAATGACTGCCGAGAAATAATGATGTAACTTTGAGCACAAATCAGGAACCTGTTCCAGTGAATGATTTGGAGAACGGTGCCTTAATTAACAACATCTGCAAAGGGCATATAAACTGACAGATTGTGAAGTTGTTGATTGTAAAACTTTTCCGTTTTATTTTTAGAAAATTGGGGCTCATAACAAGGCTGAAAATCATGCTGAGAAGTTTTGTTCTTCTTGTTAACAGACTGTTTGAGTAATGTAGCATCACAAAGATGTCAGTCAAACATGTTCACAGCTACAGAATACAAACTGTCCAGAGGTATGAAACTAATCAATCTAAAAAGAACTGACCTGAATATCTGTAGCTGTACTTTAATCCTGTTTTCTTCAAAGAAAGGGTAAATAATAGTAAAATGAATCCACATATCAGGATAAAATCTGCATTAGTTGTTTGAAAAAAAAGAAAGAAGTATTTTTAATGTTCCTTTATATAATGTAAAGGATTGACTTACACACACCGAATCTGAGTTTGGATGTGACATATCCAACATCTCACAGTAATTATGATTTGATGCAAGAAATCAGGGGAATAAATGCGGCCCTTTTATCAAAATTACTCAATTGTTTGCCGTTATGAGATAAATGGTTTAACACACTTACTTGACAGCTAGCTTTTAATTTGTAGATTATTATTAACATTTCTATTTGCAGTTGCAGGAAATCTTGTTGAACACAAATTTCTAATTATGCAGTTAAGTTTAGGTAAAATGTTATGATATATGCCAGGTATTCCTGTCTTTTAAATGTTCCATGTCGGTCCACCTAAAGCAGAGTAAAACATTTGCACGACTGCATCCTGCTCGCCTTTCTACAGTGCCAATTAGAGGCCTTGAATGTTCAGTATGTTTTACTTTCTGCATCACTCCTCTGATTCTGGAGCCCCACTGATCTGGGCCAAGTTCTTTTACTTGCAGTTTCTCCGCCAAAGTTCTCCTCTCAAATTATTTTAGACTTTATTTAGTTAGAAGGAGGAGGAAGTCTTGGGCCCCCACATTTGTCATTGTCAGTAAAGCAAAGTATCACAACGCTGCTGCTGCTGCTGACTGATTCTGCTTGGGGCACTAAAATAATTACCCTTTTCACATTAGACCGGAGGACGCCGATTGGCTAAATTTATTCAGCTACGTGACTGTCTTCAGTCAGCAATCAGCTACACTGCTGCACAATGCTGTGGTTTACACACAAGGGCTGTTTAGAGACATGCACAAACAGGGTGTTTCTCCCACAACAATGATGATTTATGTGTCATATCTTACACAGTGATATCAGGCGTGTTTCTTATTTAAACATCGATCCATGATCTGCACACCTACAGCCAATTTACTATCACCAGTTAACTTCCTAGGCAGGTTTTTGGACTGTGGGAGGAAACCCACACAGACACAGGGAGAATGTAGAGTTTCATATTCTGAAAGTTAAGCAACTTCTCAAAAGCCCAGTCAATTAGCAAGTTCAAACTAAGAAACTTCTTCTGTTCACCACTGTAGCATCATGCAGCCTGTATTTAAGCAAAATATTTCAAAAAGGTTTGTTTTACAAAACACACACACACACACACACATTTAAAGAGTAAGTGCAGTGCCTAAGTGCCCTATGCTGTGCAGCTGATCCACCTATTGTTGATTTTTACAAGTTTTTCATCTCTGTTGCCTGGTTACACCTCGTCTCGGGATGTTTCTGAGCAAATTACCTATATGGCAGCTCCCTCACTCCCTAATAATTTGTCATATTTGTTTAGGATAGGGCTATTTACAAGAAGCCGACCCATATTGGATTTTTAGGGATAATGCCAATACCAATATTGAGAAGTAAAAAAAAATTGTCTGTCTCTAAGTGTAGCCCTGTGATAGACTGGTGACCTGTCCAGGGTGTCCCCTACCTTCGCCCTGAGTCAGCTGCAACCCTGGTGAGGATGAGGCGGTGTATAGATAATGGATGGGTGGATGGATCTTTTGACTCATTTGTGCTACCCTACTAAGTCCTTATGTGCTCAGTAGAGGACATCTTGGCCTTTCCAATGATATCTCATGTGTTTGGGTGGGCTGAGGGGAATTTTGTTTTCATGGTGAGACAACATAGAGACAGCAGCAAAATGCACTTTTTTCCTCGGTTCTCAGGAGGATATATACAGTATGTCAAAGTTATACTGGCATAAGGGGAAATTATGGCATCATAATTTATTAACTTTGCAGCAATGTATTTCACAAACAAATCAGCAACTTCACATGAAGAAACTCCTTGACTCTCCACAACCTTCTGCTCCACTGTAACAGTACTCTGCTACATGTGCTGCAGACAGAGATGAAACTATTAAAAACAGTGAAAATGGAGCTACTCTGCTGGAGCAACTATGTTATGAAATTGTTTTAAATTATCCTAAGTATCTTTTTCGACATTATGTTCTGTTTAAAAAAAAAAAGAAAAAAGAAAAAAGTTTTCATGTTGGTGTACATACATATATAGCAATACATTGTTATATATACTGTTGCCCATAAAGTTGGAATGAAATATTTTATCTCTTCTCATGAAATGATTGTGACAATGTGATTTATTCTTGATAGATAAAGTGTACATCGTCTTAAAACTTTATTAATGTCACAATATGCATACAATACATATCACAATAAATATAAAACCATAATTAACTTTTGCAAACTTTGTATTTAGGCTTAAATAAAATTGAGGGTATTGAACAAAAGGTTTAAGGGTTTTGTTTCCATTTTTCAACCTGGGTCAATTTAACAGGAAACACGTATTCGAGGGGATTCAATGCATAAGAATGTCCAATATTACTCTTTCAAATGTCACTTTGTCACTAATGTTGAATATAGATGACAGATATGTCAGTCAGGATCTGCTATTTACTCCTTGATCACTGTTATTATATATAAATTAGGGATGGACTGATACCTCTTTTTGATTTCCGATACCGATAC
>NW_007577766.1:583846-662874 GCF_000690725.1 Stegastes partitus | reverse complement strand
CCAATGGAGTGTCTCAGACAGTCAACCCGGTACGGATAAGTCCCACCCTTGTAGATTCGACCAGTCGGGTTGCAGACACTCTCTGAAGCTGTACACTTGTAGCCAATGAGCAGAAGAACACGTGGATGTGTCTGAAGGCAGGATTGTGTGTGTGAGACGATATCGGATCGGCCAGTTACCACTGTGAAGTAAATCATCGGATACCGTAATTTCGTCCAGTATCGGCCCGATACCGATACCCAGTATCGGATCGGCGCATCTCTAATATAAATACATATATACTGGCATCATTGTTATTTTATTGTACTTTCTTTATATATTTTTGGATGCTGCTGTGGTGTGTACATTTCCCCAATGGGGGATCAATAAAAAAATATTCTATTCTATTCTATTCTATTGTTCTATGAAAAGGGTTTGTATTTAAAACATCTGTGTGGGCATACAGGGCCTTAAAATACATAACAGTATAAATCATGTAGCTTTAGACAAAAGCAGATAAATGACAGCCAGCCAGTCAGTAAAGCTACAGTTTATTCATATGAACATTTTCAAAACTGGATCCATCTTTGGTTCTATTATGTGTCTTTAGTTTGTTCTATATAATATGTACATAGTTGTATACATATTTGCATTTATTCCATAATTACAAATATTACAAATATTTCACAGTGGAGTAGAAATTTTTATGTAAAACCACTGGATTAAAACAGATACAACAGAGTTGCTTTAATACAGCTTTCTTTGATACACATTCAATGTTTATAACAGAATTCTGAATACGTTGCCATGGAAATGAATTTGATTATCAGTGATGAAAAGAAAGAAAAAATACACTCCTTTAACAGCACTTATAAATAATATATATATATATATATATATAGTGAATATATCTATTAAGGACATTAAATAAAATGGGCTGTATTAGAAAAGACACTTTATTACATCCATATAATCTGCTACACATTACTGGAGCCAGCGGATGCAGATGAGGCAGGACACCCCATAACACAGTGTCCAAAAAATGACAGTGGAAAATAAAATGAAACCAGATTTTTTTTTAGAGAAAAAAATACATATAATATAGCTGTTGTCTTACCACAACAAAAAGGGTATTGCTTGTGGATAGCTGGTAGAAAACTAAACCTAAATTTGCCTTTTGCCTGCTTGTTAGCCCAGAGTGACATGAAAAACTGAAAATGCTGTCAAGGAAGGTTAAGGAAGAAAAAACAGGCAAGAAAGAAGAAGAAAGAGGACGGGAGACGGCAGCAGGGAGGGAGAAAAGAGACATCTACCATAGTTTGTATAGTGATTACCTCCATAGACCTTTCGTACAGATACACTGTGATTTGCTGCAACCTCTCTGTGCATGTGTTCATTAGCTGTGTCTCCATGGCAACTGAAGTGGCAGTGTCAAGGCTTGAAGTCGCCCAGGGGGTGACCTTGCCTTTGACAAGCGCACACAGCTGCATCCATCTCTCTTTCTCTCTGTCTGTCTCTGTTTCAGTCCTTCCATTTCTTGAGCCAGCTGCCCCCTCTGTCATCCACCCCAACCCGAGCTAGCAGACAGGAGAAGACTTGGCACCTACACGTCCTCTTCCTTAAAAAAAACAAAACAAAACAGCCAAAGTAGTTCTTCCTCTGTGTCTTGCTCGCGCACAGACTTGACTTTGTGTGTAATGAGATACAAAAGGACGTCCAGCTGTCGGGAAGTGTTACTGGGATCTGAAGCAGGAGGAGCATGTCCCTCCTTTGTCCTTCTCCAACTGAGGGGTGATGGTGTCGGGGACTTCTGATTGGAGCATGTCATTCTCACTGGCAATGATGTGTTTCACCAAGCAGTTGGCTGCTTCGTCGATGTTAATGTTTTCCTGAAAACAGAGGGGAAAAAGGGAAAGAAGAAAGAGCCGCAGGGGGCGACGAAAGAGAGATATGAAATATGAAAAGGTGGAGAGACGGTAAATTGATAAATGCAAACATCAGTATGAGGTACTGAACAAGATGCCTAAAACATTGTGTGCAGGAGGAGAAACCTGTGAGAGCAGGTGAGTGAATCAAATGGACCATAACTAAACTGAATAGATGGATGAAGCACCAGTCAGCAGCCATGACGCGAACACAAAGTGAAAAGAGATTTTTGCATACACTTATTCACAGTGGCTGGCAGGGGTCTGAGACAGTGACAAATGGCAACGCAACCTCACCCTCCATCACACACAGACGCACAACAGTGAGAAAAAAACACACACAAAAAAAAAACATGTTGAGTGATCAAACAAGCAAAACTAAATGTGGTGAATATCTAAAATGTTTTCAGTGCAGCATATACACCTGAAACACCTGCAATGACTCAAATCCAAATGATGTCAATTCAATTTTTAACAGTTGATTATTTATTCAGTGATCTGCATCCTAAATGAATGTAGCAGCAATGAATGAAGAATGACAAAGAATATGTCTACAAAAGCTGAGTATCTATGTATGATATTGTAAAAATATAAATGAAAACAGAACAAATTTTATCTAAGTCAGACAAAATTCATCAGTTAAGTCCAACTCATTCTCTTGTAACATTGCAAATTTAAATTAGGTACATTTTCCCATGCCTGTAATTTTTCATTATTCCTTTATCAAAGTTTATTTTTGGGGAATGATCCCTTAATTGGATACAAGAAACAAGGCAGACAATATACAACAAAGGTCTGCATAATATTCAAACAGGCCACCAGGATCCTCATTTATGCAATTACTTCTGCAAACATCATAGAGATAAATGGTATTCAAAAAACTTGCCTCATTTACAAACCCTCTCCACCCAACAAACCACAAATGTCAAACATTCTCAGCATCATTCATGCAAAGGCTTTGGAGCAACAAGGAACATAACTCAGAGCTGATAAACCAGAGAATCCGCTCTGGGTGTTTTATTGAAGTTCACATGAGGAGAGAACAAGCAGAGATTATTGATGAAGAAGACACAAACACACAGACACTTTTCTAATATGTGAACTTTTCTGCTGCAGCAGTTGTTGATGCACGAAATATTCATGAGATCTAACAGTGTGTTTAGAATGATGTGAAAGGCTGCAGCACAACACAAACCCATCTGTGTGCCATGAACTATCAGACCCACTGTTAGATCTAGAAGTAAAGATTCTTCCGAATGAAACTGAAAACAACAACAAACAGCACATCCTCTGTTCTCTGCTAACTGTGCTTCTCTCTCTTGTGCATGCAGAACATGTCCAGACCCGTTCAAGATAAAAGTTTGGAATAATTCCTGGTGGCAGGTTATTCAGGCAGCGAGCTCAGAAAGACCCTGATGTGATACAGACTCTGGAAACTCGTTCAGCTCAAAGGGAGACTGTGTATGTTCTTGCTCAAATGGGATTTGAGGCATTAAGATGCACATTACTTAACATTTATGGCCTATTACTATTTCTATTTACAGTTACAAAGCTGGTTGTGAAATGGCAGCACTTTGCTGCTAAAAAAAAAACACTTTGGCAGGAGCTTTATGTGTTTACACAGTCATTTGTGCAACTAGTCCATTTTTCACATACCAGCTCTAACTGTGCATGATTTTCCAAAAATGTCTCATGACTGCTTTTCAGCTTTTAAGTTCTTTTATCGGTTTACTGCCTTGGTGTGAGCCGTTTAAATACTCAGTTTATTATTGCAGCAACGATTGTTGATCACCTGTCATTGTTGATCATCTGGTGTGTTGGATAGATGTTTTTCTACTGTTACTGTATGTCTGTCTGAATTCATGATGCATAGTCAAATTTCTAAAGTTTCTATTCATAAAACTGCTAAAAATGTTGCGTTGCTGAGGTTACTCTCTGAGAGCGTGTTACTGTTCCAGCTACAGCGCAAAACAACTGTGACGAAAAACGGATTTTGAATTCAACACAGTTAATTGAGAGTTTTAGTGAAGTTTACTTGCAATTTTTGCACTGCATATGAATGAGCTAGGAGTATGTGTGTACGTGTCTGTGAGGTGTACATCTTAATCTATTTTCTTCCCTTATCACTGAGCTGTGAGATTCCTTGCTGTCATAGTCAGGACTTGTGACGAGTGTCAGTGTGTTGCTCATTTTACGGTCAGAAGCCACTCACTGCATTCTTTAACTCTGTCTGCATAATGTAGTTTTGAATCACTCTGTACTTTAACTCTTGCTTTTCTATGTGCTTGATATTTAACATATTTATTCTCTTGCTTTTGTCTGTCTTCATCTCTGTGTATTGTTGCTATGCTATCCTGTGTTACATTCAGACTGCATCATGGGCTTTTGACAAATTGATATGCACTTGCACTGGCATTGTGTACACATAAATACATAATACCACTGTTTATGTTCTGATACCTGAGTGATTTAGCACGTCTGTTTAAGATCAAAGTTACACTTTGTGTTGGAGTCTGAATTTCTAAATGATATCCAGCTCTGAAGAAAAACAAAATCACAAAATGTCAAAGTAATCCTTCAGGATTTGTGCAGTCAGTGGAAAACAGAGGTCTGATATATTCCCTCAACATTCTTGGACATCCTGTCTGGATGATGGAGAACCTGATGCAAGTGCAGCTGACCTGGAATAACACAGAAGGAACTTCCACTGTGAGACTCTGAAAAAGCAGCAGAGTTCCCTGACTGAGGCTTTATTCATATGCAAATACTGAATAGACTGGTACTCTGTTAAACTCAGCACTTTTAAAGGACTCCCTCACACCCAGAATGTGCTTCTGTGAGGGCATCTCCACAGGGTGAGCAGCCTCTGGGTCTGATGAAGTCAAGAAGTCAGCTGCTTCTTGAGGAAATTTGAACAGAAAGGACATGTCTGCTGACACAAGGGTTTGAACTTTAGAGCTCCTGTTAAAGGATGTTCTTTGTTTTGTTCTATGTTACTATCGTGTGTTTCTGTGTGTGTGTGTGTGTGTGTGTGTGTGTGTACCAGCATTCTCACCTTAGCAGATGTTTCGTACCATCCCACAAAGCCATTCTCCTGGCAGAATTGCTCCATCTTTATTCCATTATTGGTCAGTACGTCCCGACCCTGGTCGCATTTATTAGCCAAAAGCACAGTGGCTACATGTTTCCCATTGGCTAGTGTCAGTTTGGAATCCAAATCCTCCTTCCATTTGGTGACAGCCTCGAAGGAGGCGGGTCGCGTGACATCAAACACGATGAAGGCGCCCATGGCTTCACGGTAATACACACGGGTCATGTTGCCAAACCGCTCCTGACCTGGAACACGTGGACAAAGACACACAAAAAAAAATATTATTGCTTGGAGTCAGCGCGAATATCTGCAGACCTTCCATATATCGACATCTATTTTCTTGGTGGCGAAGCAGGTCATTTTACTGCAAGATCCTAAGGTGTTCTCAGGCCAGATGAGATATGTAGTCCTTCCAGAGAGTTCTGGGTCAACCTCCCAGTTGGACATGCCTCCAAAAGAAGGCATATGAGATACAAGAGGGCTCTAATCAGCTGGCTCCCTTCAACATGACTCTTTGGAGATCCCTTTGGATGCTCCTTATTCCATGTCTACTAAGCCTGAGCCCAGCCACCCAACAGAGGAAACTCACTTCGACGGCTTGTATCTGTGATCTCATCATTTTGGTCACCGCTCAGAGCTCACAATCACAAGTGATGGTTGGAAAGTAGACTGACTGTTAAATCAACAGCTTTGCCTTCCAGCTCAGCTCCCTCCCACTCATGATGCTCCGGTAAAATGCCAGAATTGCTGTTGATGCTGCACCAAGCCGTCTGTCCATCACTCATGAACAAGATCCTGAGATAACTCCTTTTCTTGGGACAGCAACTCACCCTCAACCTAGAGGGAGCAATCCACCAATTTCCAGCAGAGAATCATGATCTCAGACTTGGAGGTGCCGACTCCCATCCTGGCCGCTTCACACCCGACTACAAACCACTTAGTGCAAGCTGAAGGTCATGATCTGATGAAGCCAACAGAACCAGGTCATCCACAAATAGTGAAGACATGACTCTGAGGTTCCCAAACCAGACCTCCTCCCCACTTTGGCTGCACCTCGATAAATATCATAAACAGCATCATAGACAAGGGGTGGTGGAGTTTAATGTCTCATAACAATGGCTTATAACCTTATATTCCTGCATTACTCCCTCCATGGTTGTTGCGAAGACATGGTTAGGACTAAATGATCTAACCTCCATGACCAGCTGAGCAACTCCACAACAGCAAAGAGCTGCTCCACTGAGTGCAGACATTTCATCTAGTCATAGATGTACATAGAGAAAATCTTTTCATTTTGATCCCTTGTACAGATAGATCAGCATCATGATGGCACATAGAAAGCAGGCGGTCACTTTAGCAGTATCTATTCTAGCAGTAGCTATTGTAATTTCTCCTTCTGCTCTGTCAGATGTGCTTTCATTCTCCCCCATACTTCACCTGCACTTAATTTACATACATGTGTTTACAGCAGCAGAAAGAGGGAGATAAGATGAAAACACAGATAGAGGCAGAGCGGAGGGAGGAGAGATGTGTCTTTGTTGTGAGTGTGTGCGTGCCTGCCTGTCAGATTGTGTAGAAAAATTCCTGAGAGTAAAATTAATTTGATAAGCCCTGTTGGAATGCTGTATCCACACAGATTTTCCCATCCATAGCTTCTGCTCCATCAGTCTCAGCTGCAGAACAGAATCAGCTTGTGGGTAAGAAATTGTCACAGTCTTCTTTTTTCTTCTTCTTCTTTTTTAAGAATTAGGGCAATACTGTATGTGCTTATTTGTTTCTTTGGTGAGTCCCACAGGAGTGTTTCTCACATGGACAGGTGGATCAGGGTACAGGGTCAGCGGCAAAACAGCTGCGAGAATGAGAGTCTTGCTCAAGGACATAGCAGAGGGGCAGATGCTTGTTGAAACCAGGCTTGAGACTTTTATGTAGTATTGTAGCATACCAAGCAGAAAATGATGCCTCCAGCATTGTCAAACAAAGTGTTTTCTGGGCAATGACACTATAGAGGATGCTCAAAGGCCTACAACAAGACTAGAGACTTAAAAAGCAAAAATGTCACAAAAAGGTCAGAAAAAAGCATCCTTTAGTCACTTCTGAGAAGAAATATAAAAACCTCTCATGTAAAATAACCAAAGCTGTTCGGAATTAAGTGTTGCTCAAAATATGATTGATACATACATGTATTCAAGGCCTTTAAGGTGATCTTTAGGTGGTAACAGCTCAAAATAATCTGTGTGATTTCAAAAGACTTAAACAGTGTTTAAAACCCCAGAAATAAGCCCCAAACCCGCCTCACTTAGATGTACATAGCAAAGGCCCGTGAAGCCAACCCTGTCACCCTTGTCAGAAAAATGGCAGACCAAAATAGCACAGTTGAGGTTGTTTATCTTGGGAGATGCACAGAAACAGCAAGTGATTTATTATATCTGTGGCATGAGAAAACTTCAGACCATCATCAAATCCCCCAACAGGCCTGTGATCGCGCAGGGTGAAATAAAGAAGAAAGATATGTTTTGGATGAAACTTATAAATGTCAGATGGAAACTGTTTTTTTTGTTTGTTTTTTAGTTGTTTTGTTTTAAATTGCAAGCAGCGTGTTATATGATACTGTAATGGACAGAGCTCATCCTGAATTATGCAGACAGAGGATTAACAATTTAGCTTTCAGTGCCTCCAACTTCTAGGTGAGTGCAGGGAACACATTACAAGACATGTAGCAGTTTCTTCCAAGGGAGACCCTCATCTGTAGTTCATAATAAAAAGCTTTCTGTATACAGAAGCTTGGGCCTCAAATCTCCCTCACATGAGTTTGAGACACATGACTGCTTGTGCTTGCTGGAGAGAGCACACAGGAGGGGAGAGAGCAGCAGGTCAGAGGATTCTTCCAAACCTCAGCCGACACTCATGTGACAGGAGACTGCTGTAGCCTTCAGGTTTGTCATCTCAGCCCACAGCATCGCATTCAAAGGCTTGTATTATTTCTGAATTTCTGTGCTCGCCCAAGGCAAAGTAATACATTTTAACAAGAAAAGATATTAGAATTTGTCGTCATTAAAGCTGTTTCCCTTCCATCCCTCTGATCTCAGTGAAAAACAACCCAGCTCATAGACACGTATTACAGCATGCAACGGGTGATACAAATATATAACACAAAATACAAAATTTAGAGAATAATGGTGTGTTCTAGAGGTGAGGAATGACACCTAGGACACAACACAGGATTGTAGAGAAGAGGTGAGAGACTGAGGTAGGGTAAAGTTAGGATTCCTGATAATATATTGTATAAATGCAAAGAAATTAGTGGATATTTGATTGAATTACTTGCTGGTTTAAATGTAGTTAAAGAGACCTAATACTGTCATACTACTAGTTTCTGAGCAGAAATATCAGGTATTGGCGACTAGATGATCCCAAATCATAACCAGGATATAATAAACATACTTGTTTTCTGTCTCATCCTGGATCCTGTGCTCATTTTTGGCTCTATATTTGACAAGATTGTTTCATTTTTAAGCCCAATCAATCAACTCATGCTGTGATTTTTGCAAAAGACCTGAAACCATCTTCAGACAATCATGGCTGCTTTCTGTTTTATCATGTGGTACCATGATGCTCCGTCATTAAGGTCACTTTCAGGCTAATTTCGAGTCGAAATGGTGTGAAATTAACCTTAGCTTTTTCACATGGGAATGCAAAAATGTGTAGCCAAGTGATTTAGTGTGAGTAAATCCAACGGGTCACCTGGTACACATGCTTAAGCCTGGATAACCTTTGAAATCATTTATTATGAGAATGGTTAAATAACAACTGTGGTCACATGGTCATTTTCTGCTCTAATGTCTTTTCATTCCTGACCTCAAATTATCTGTTCATGTAGAAGAGTCAATTCTTTCAAACTCTTCACACTCTGATTTGAGTTGTCATCCTTCCAAAGGAACAAAAAGGCTGCACTTTCCATTTGAGCAGCCAAAATCTGATAACAAGTTTCACTAATTATTTGGAAAGCTCTGGCTCTGACTTCAAATGGCACATGGGGAGGAGAGGATAATTGATTTTATAACAGCCATTTCATTTGACAAAGCAACAAAAATAATTATAAACATAATTTCCTTCCTAACAATAGCTCGTCACCACGACTCAATGTTAAAACCAAATTTCCAGATTGGAGACCTGAGGCTATTGTATTTAAAAGAGAATTTCACGCCACAAAGTGCAGTTATTTAATTTTCTAGCAAACTTTTTTCCACTTGTAGCCTTACCTGATAACAACAACAGTTTAATAAACTGATTTTTATCTGTTTTTTTGTTGTTTGTTTGTTTTTGTTTTGTTTTGTTTTTTTTGTTCGTTTGTTTATATCAGCGCGTAAAATCGCTCCAAATGTATAATATATGTATTTCTTTGGTGGCACTGGTTTCAAAAACCTGGATCAACTTTGAATTAAAGGTCAAAAAAGTGAAATTTAAAGTTTCCAATAACTTTTCCATAGTGCTGCGTATCTATATGACCTCCTGGTATTTCATGCGAGCTGTGCGTAAAAGTTGCACCGTACCTGCGATGTCCCACAGCTGCAGACGCACCGTCTCCTGGTCCCAGTTGAGGACTTTGAGCGCAAAGTCCACCCCGATGGTGGCTCTGTAGTTAGGACTGAAGTTGTGGTGGACATAGCGCTTGATGATGCTGGTCTTGCCGACCCCGAGGTCCCCTATCACAAGGATCTTATAGAGATGCTCCTTATGGTGGTTGTTCTGCATGGCGATCGAGGAGGGCGAGAGCTGAGCATGAATCCACCGTAATGGAGAGGACCTGCGGATGAAAGGGCAGAAGCTCAGGACAGCGCAGAGAGGAACTGAGCAGAACTGGGATTGAAGAAGGGTGGTGAGGTCCGCCCCGGACCGCTCAGCAACACACACGTCTGGACCTTGTGACTCACACAGAGGAACTGCAGGGAGTGCCGGGATGTGTTTAAATCCTGGAGGGAGTGTTCAGATTACTTACAGCTTATCATAAACTAAATAGATCAATTTAATAAAGTAGTTAAAAGGAGGTATTATATTGGGGGGCTGGAGTCTATCCCAGCTGACTTAGGGTGAAGGCAGGAGACACCCTGGACAGGTCACCAGTCTATCACAGGGCTACACTTAGAGACAGACAACCAAGCACACTCACATTCACACCTACGGACAATTTAGAATCACCAATTAACCTCAACATGTTTTTGGACTGTGTGGGAGGAAGCTGGAGAACCCGGAGAGAACCCACGCTGCACGGGGAGAACATGCAAACTCCACACGAATCGGCGACCTTCTTGCTGCAAGGCAATGGTGCTACCAACTGCGCCACTTTGCAGCCCTAAAGCTATCATTTAGTTTGAATAAACGCTACCAAATACTTATTAATATGTGAAAGCGTCAGAGGACATTTGAAGGAATATGGGGTAACAATGATTTTCAATATTCTTGCTGCTTCCTCATACACCAACATCTACATATAAACTGCCAATACATAATAAAGTAACACAGTAGCCACAGCAGTAAAAAAACAAAAAAACAAATTAACTTTAAAAATCTCCAGTTACTACTTACTGAAGCTTTTAGGAAGGCCATGACCTGGGTAATTGTGAATTTCTAAAAAAGAAATAAAAATCTAAAAAAAGGGATCGATAAAGTTCTATTCTATTCTAAGTACAGGATGAATTGTGAAGACTTGTTACAATTACAAAGCTGCAGTCTGTTATGATATAATTACCCTCTAAATGTGTTCACAGTGGATAATTTTTTAAAACAGACACAACATTTTAGTGGTAGCTGGTTGAGGTGGAACTGTTTAAATGACACTGTTGGATGATTAAGTCAATGAAAACATACTACACACAAATACAAACACACAAACAGCACCCTCCATAATTATTGGCACCCCTGGTTAAGATGTGTTCTTTAGCTTCGAGTAAATTCAGTTTTTTTCTAAATAATATAGGACCAAAATGAAAAAAAAGAGGAAAATTCAACCTTTAATTCAAGTGCATTTATTCAGTGTGAAAAAAACCCCACATTAGAAAATAATTCTTTTACATCAAATCATGTGTGCCACAATTATTATCACCCTTGATATTAATACTTTGTACAACCCCCTTTTGCCAACAATTCATTTGAGTTGAGTTGTAGGCTACATTTTTCTACAATTTTCAGTGTGAGAGTATGCTTCTGCAATAAAAATTGACTTTATTTTAAGGCTTTTAACACATCTTAACCAGGGGTACCAATAATTATGGAGGTCGCTGTTTATATATAGTGGAGCTGTTGGCTAGAGGAAGTGGAGTAGAAAGTATATTTGAAGAGTGGCACTAAATCATCAAGTACAACACACACACTTAACTGCACTTAAGCACAGGACTTGAGTAACAGGACTTAAGTTACTTTCCATCAGTGTCCCACTTCACTGGATAGATATAAAATTTGTGCTCACAAAGGACATCATTTAACCTTCTATGTAGTCATTTGTATTCATCTTATGAGATTTGTTGTAAGCTCTTGTCACACATAATTTTGTTTATATAATGAAAACCTTTGCTGCACAGAAAACTCCCGAGCAGCACTATTAAAACATGACCTTACACAGAATCCAACATTCCAGGAAGATCAATTTTATTTAATAAAAAACAAACAAAACGCAATTTGCAATGCTTTTATTCCACCAAATTTCAAAAACAAAAATGCAGCAAAAGGGAGGCAGAATAAAAGGCAGTACAATCAGCCGCATCCCTTTAGTAACTGATTCACAAATCCCTTTTAAACGCTCCGCAGGGAACAAATGACCCTCGAGAGAAACATGGCAGTCATGCTTTCTATTTGATGCAAGGACAAAAGATATACCAATTCTCCACTGTGCTTCCCTGAGACAAAGAATCGAGGTCTTGCACCCGACAAGCAAACAAACACTGACTTCTCAGTTCTCTTAAAAAAATGTTACAACTGGCATTCACAGTTTGTACCGATCCATTTGGAATCCAACTTTGTACTGGCAGTTATAGCTTGAATACAATTGTAATTGGCAGCTAATCAGTGATCGCTGAAATCAGCAAACATCAAAAAATTAAAAATGATTCACGATACGGTGACATGGTAAATTCAACTTTTATACTACAAGAAAAAAAAATACTGCTTTAAAAAAACAGTTTGACTGTTTCCCTCAAATTAAAATTCATTTTAGGAGCTATAAACAAATGGTATGTTTAAAAACTTTCAAGATTAAACCTAAAAATGAACTACAATACAAGCTCTAGTGTCCCTTTTTTCATTTGAAATAATGCCAGATAGTTCCCAAAGGCTTGATGTGTGCCAGATCATGGTGGGTTTGGATCCAATGCTTCCATTGTCACTATCAAAATCCCAAAAATAGATGGTGTGATATTTATTAGTTCTGTCAGATAGACTGATATCGGATAGATGCACAAAACATGTCACTTGGGTTTGGTTTCTTAGCCTTTCTGCCTTTCGTGGTTGTAAAAAACAAATCTTTCCCCCCCAGCATAGAAATCCACAGACAGAAGGTGAATGACAAGGAGGTGAAGGGAAAAGCTCCAAGCCATAAATAGCCACTTCTACACTGATGTGATCACCCCGTCTGTGTTCCTGGTTGAAAAATGTATCAACGAAACCCCTTCATTCCTAGTGGCTCTATGTTAAAATCTCTTTCACAGCTCGGCACTGCCTTGACAAACAGCGACACCCACAATTCAAGTTTCCATTCATTTACCAATCAACAGAAACTAACAAAATACTTTGTATACGACTGTAAACATTTAAGCATTTGACAGCTGACGGATCATTAAAAAGAAATGCAAGGCTAGTTTTAGGCTTAAAAAAGGAATCAAACTCACACTTTTGATTGTGATCCAGATTCTGGGTAACTTCCCTTTGTAATGTATCTCAAAGCTATTTGGAATATTGGCATTAAAGCTGAAATCCATAACTTTTCATCTTAATGTGTGATTTTCACCCTATTTGTAGGATTAGAGAGGAAGATAAGACTACCCATGTGACTATTGATACATGCTACTGTGTAAAGTTACAGATTTTAGCTTCAAATTTTCAACCTTCCAAGCAAAACAGTGAAGAAAGCCAAGCTACATAGGAAATATATCCAAATTTCACGACTGAGATTGATCATTCAGAAGCCTCTCATCCTGAGTTTTCAGCTTCTACAGTTTAGGAATAGGGTTGGCTGCGACTGCGATGCTCTCGATGGAACACTCATCACTTCCCCGGCGAATTCGGAAGAAGCCGTCCTCACCCCAGCCGGTGCCCCAGCTGTTCTTCACAATCCAGTACTTCTGTCCAGTCATGTGGCAGCGGCCATACCCCACTAACAGCACGGCATGGTTGGTCAGCTCGAAGGGATTGAAGGGATCTGTAAGGCCTGTGTGGTGGTAGATGCCCTCCGTATAGTGCATGAAGTCAGGGTAGACCTGCAGACGGAGAAAGAGCATTGATTTTTTCACTTTACTTTTTTTGCTCTGTGAAGGCAGAAGGTGTACTGTATTATAAAGGATAAAGTATACAAAACATTCCATGAAGAAGGTAAGGTTACATTTACATATAAAGGAATACAATATGAGTTCATTGCTGGGTTTTTGTTCCATGTGTGGTTTGAGTTTAAAAGGACAATTTAAACATGTACTCCCAGGGACTTAGAAAACACTTTGTTGAGACTGATATAAAACAAAATATGGTGATGTAGTACTCAAGAAAAGTTCTTGATAGTCCAAAAAAAAGGCAACTCTGGGTTCAGAGGAAGGATTGCAGTTTAAGAAAGAAAGCAATTTCAAATGTTAAAAAGCTAATAACCCTCAAGACATTTTTGTAAATGGGTTAGTTTTAAAAGACCAGTGTGTAGAATTCAGAGGCATCTACTGGCAGATATTGAATTCATAATTATATTTTTGTTTACGTATAATTAGCTGTAACTTAGAATGAGCCCGAGTGAGAGGGCTTGTCTTTCACGGAGCCTGTCATGTCGCGTCGCCATGTTTCTGGCCCAAAATGGACAAACCAAACAGTGCTCCTAGAGAGGGTTGTTTTTTTTAACGTTGAAGCAGCAGCTACTGTAGGTTTTTATGCACGCTTGGATAGGGAGTCATGAGGGAGGGATATTCAGTTGGATGCAATCTGCAATATTAGTGCTAGATGCCACTAAATCCTACACACTGGTCCTTTAAACTCAGCCTATTTACAAAATTCACAAATATGTCTTGAGGGTTAATAGCTTTAACTGCTCTTGTCCCCTCTTGGCAGTCAGAGTAGTGAAACAA
The DNA here is from genome assembly GCF_000690725.1 of Stegastes partitus. Classification (NCBI taxonomy): domain Eukaryota; kingdom Metazoa; phylum Chordata; class Actinopteri; family Pomacentridae; genus Stegastes; species Stegastes partitus. The sequence continues at coordinate 648,571 of NW_007577766.1, read as the reverse complement.
ACTCTGCATATACATATTGATGAAATATGCACCACCATCAATTGCTTTTTTTCTGTTATTCTTCATTTGACGGTGCTAAAAGCTTGAATGTAATGGAAGCTCAATTATATGTAAAAGTCCTGCACTCTAGCTTGAAGATGCTTTCAGAAAACAAAATCTGGAGCAGTAGAAATGTTTGCCTCATATCTCCGGTTGTGAAAATAGGTGACTGCACTGACAGAGCAAAACCCCTGCTGGTCAGACAGCACATCATGTATGTCTAGGAAAAGCAGCTCAACAGCAAGCAGCTGTTGTACCTCAAAAGCCACAGCCATTGGTCCATTCTTGACCAGCTCCGACATCATGGCCATCTCACTGCAGCCGCCATAGAACCCACCAACATAGCCATACTCTGCTGTGTAAATGCGGCCACAGTTTTGAGGAAGGCCACATGGAGAGTCCTTCCCAATATATGGGAAGCATGACTCATCCACGATACCGAAGTCCTGTGCGTACTTCCCAATCAGGTATGGGAATCCGCCATCACAACCTTAAAATGAGAGATGGATGTTAAATGTGGTTTGTTCAACATGTATTCAATTTGGACTTGTCAAGAAATACTTTTACAGGTTGTCTTAAATTTCTTTGAGGATGAACTATTAAATGAGGCTTGTTTTTCCCCAGAGACTCTTCAAAATAATTAGTAAAATGTACTAATCAGGGCAGCTATGAACGCTTGATTTTCTGAAGGCACTAAGGACACACTTTTCAAAAAACACTTTACATGTTCTGATTAGGAGGGAAGGCAGCCCTGAGTTTTCTCACACTTGTGTCTTACGATATAAATATTCTACAGAGCATGTTTTGTGTATTTCATATATGCAGTGCTCTGCAGCAACTATTTTTATTTAAGTGAATTGATCAGATCAAGAACTAGATAGTGTTAGTTTACCTTGAGAGTATTCAGAGCAGGAGACCACTTGCTGGGGGCTGAGGATGGGGTTCTCAGTGTTGTTGGTGAGGATCCGAACGCGAGCTTCAAGCATTCCCATGGTGGCAAAGGAGTAGCAGCTGCCACATGATGCTGAAAGAGAACATAACAGATTTACAATGAGAAATCTGTGAAATAAAAAACATCACCTCGATTAATCCTAACTTTCCCAAACTTGTAATGCCAACTCAAACCTTTTCTGATCATTGCTGAGGCTGCACTAAGCAGTGGTGTTGTACTACATAGCATTCCATTAAGACATACTTCCTAATATTCTGTACTAATTTCAATACTGTTGACACTGTCAACAAAAATTGCCAACCTCATGCAAGCTGACACGACACCCCTGAAATAAGTTGGTAGCTCAGTGCACCTTAACAGCGCACTTATTCAAGAAAGCATTATGCTACTCAGCACTAAATGTTTCTGTCCCGGTATGTAACTGAACTGCCAATGTATGCATTAAAAAAATAAAATAAAATGAAGCAAGGCACAGAGACAGATACACTGATTAAAGAAACTGGTCACTGTACTTAGCGTGAGACGTCAGGTTCTTAATAAAATGCTCTGCAGAAACAAATTAGGTGAGAGAACAGAGGCTGCAGGGATTTGCTGGGTGGTTTAATTGTAGTAATGATTCAAGTCAGGGTGACACTGAGAACAGTTTTTATGTGGGTCCAAGACCTTATTTTCTTAAGAGCAATAACGTGTAATAGCTATTCAATTAGATTAGATATCTACACTAGTGGGGAAACTTTTGCTGTTGGAGTTTCTGAGAGGATTCAATGTGATGACTTACAGGATGTACAGTTAAAACTCTCTCACTGGACTTAATGAAGCTTTAATTTGCTAAATTGACAGTTCGACCTGCATCTTCCCCTAATAGTCTAGGCTGCATGCAACATTAAGACACTACAATGCTCCTGTATTTGACATGCACCAACCACCTAAACATGGTTCCAGATGATGTACATCCCCCTCCATGGCACTCCCAGTGCCGGAAGCCTCCAGCAACAGCCCGCCAAACTGTAAAAACTGCACAGCAACAGTCTGAGGAACAAGACAAAGAGCCCAAGGCGTTGGCCTGGCCACTAAAGTCCACAAAACCCAAAAGATTTGCTGCCAGCATCCTGATGTCAGACACAACAGGACACTAAAGCTGTTTTGGAAGCTGGAAGTGACCTAGAAAATATAAGGCCGGTAGTTTTAATGTTGTGAATGATCGATGCATTTTTACAACAGACTACAGTTCTTCCATAGGCAAACATCCACAAGAAGGAAATGTGCATGTATACATATATAGTAAAATGACCATGGGCATCACAATCATCTCATCGTGTTCACGTGTCTAGGTCCTCATCACAGAGAAAATTAAAAACAATGATAGAAAAATACATGTATGTGTAAATTAGACTAGTGCAATTTGTCAATCATAGACACTAGGTGGGCAACAAGAGTCATTAAAACATAAGCAGTGTGTCAAATACTGACTTAGCATGGATAGAAATATTCTGAAAGGTAATATCATAGCTTCTTTGGGGTATTTGTACAAGCAGTTGTCAAAATATTGCATAGAAAAGTAATGGGAACGATGATTCAATGTGCGGGTGCTCCTTGCATCACAGCCTACGTAAGACCAACCAGACAAATTTATCCTCAATCCGATCAAATTTTTGTGAACTGAAACGGAACCTGAAAAAAATAATCTACCTGACTGGTTCCACTGAAGCAAAATATGCTCCACAAGCCTGCACAGTGGCTTACAGGGCTTCTAGAGAAACACTTCAGTCCTCTCCAGATCCTTAAACCCCACCCTACAGAGGCCCTCTCAGACACTCAAAGTACTCAGCACGCATAATCTCTCCACTCACACACTAGGCTGTGCAGAGACACAGGAGGAGAGCACAAAGCAGACTCAGACCTGCCAACAGGAAAGCAAAGTAGCTGGCGAGCTGCTGTTCAGTGTCTGGCTTACCAGCAGCTGGTCAAACGTAAAGGTATGGCTTTGTCTGCCTCTGAACCTGCCCGTCTTCTGAATTATGATGTTTGCATCTTTGTATTACATTTCTAATATCACATATTCAAAATACAGCTAGCATTCAGTGCCTTTAAAGCTGATTATTGGGATAACTTAAACTTTACATGGCAGCATTAAACAGGGTTCCTTTAGGATAACAGTTAAATGTCACCTTGGTTTCTCACAGGGCTGACAAAGTTAACACCGTCAACATTTCTCCAGTCCCAGCGCTCAGGTAGAGCTGCCGCCATCTTGGCTACATTAGCTTTCACGGGCGCAGGCCGAGCACGTCTAAAGTAAAAATAAAGAGACACATTTCAAGGACAATGTCTGTCAGACATCTACATTGAGAAACACTTCAACAGACAATGTAATACAATGCCTATGACAAGGTTAAACACCACTTGAAGGGGGTGAATCATTACACCTCATGTTTTCAATTAATTGACATTACTTCGTAGAAATCTGTTTTCACTTGGACATAAAAGAGTCTTTTTTTGTAAATTCTTTATTAAAAAAAAAGCTAAATTAAATTGACTTTGATTCAATGTTGAAAAGCAATAAAAGGGGAAATCCTCCTCGAGGGGTGAATACTTTTTGAATTGCAACTGTAACTGTGGAAGATAATGCATGGAAGTCCACCTTAAATAACTCTGAATAAGGCGAATCTAGTGGTTTTGAGTAATATTATAAGTGCTTGCTTCACTTCTATGGTTGGTAAAGTATGTGCTTATTTTGCATGATTGGTGGCCAACTGGACTAAGCCCTGTCAGACGCATTCCACTAAAAGCTATATGATATTTTTTGATATTAAAAAAAACTGTAAGAAATGCTTATGGGGAAGATCAGAAACCATCTTGGCAAAAGTAGTCATCTCTTAGGGCGTACATAAGGATCCACCAACCAAACGAAAAGGACAGAGCCCTAGTTTTTAATTTAGGAGCACAAATTACTCATCTATGCGCATCCTTTTTTTCCCCCCTCCATGACAACTCATAGCATAAAAGAGGAAATGCAAGAATATACTCACATAGGGATATGTGAGGCGGGCCCTCCTGCTCTGTAGTGCAGCTCCTGCAAAGTGTACATCTCATGCTCTGCATAGGGCGCAGCCTTCCAGGATCTTTGTACAGAGTTGATTGACTCAATGAAGTTCAGGTTGTGTTTGTAGGGCCTCTGGAGCAGCCTGTAGAGTGAATAATCATACGTCTGAGGTTGGATTTTTGAATACATGACTTGTCTGCCCCACCAACCGAGGAATAAAATAAATAAATAAATAAATTTACATTACATGAGCAATGCTAGTTGGTACAGGAAGAACATTATACAGTACTGCTACAATAAAAAAAAAATTTGTTCAGCTGCTAGTAGCTGAATGGAAAAGGTGAATTCCACAGACCTGCTGCAACAAACACTGTCGTTTCTCTTCCCGTTCTAAGTTCTTTGTCTCCCACTATGTTATTATCTGTCAAATAAAGGTGTAAATGTCCAAAAGGGAAGAAAACTACCTTTGTGAAACTTGGACTATTTTTATTGACTACATTTTGTGTTTGCTAAGCTGCTGTCACACTAGATTGTGTAATAGAGATAGATGTTTTAACATTTCTGTAAAGACTTTTTGTTAGCTACTGTTTATTCCCTGCACAACAGGTGGCATTTGCACAAGTACTATATGGGACATAATCATGAAAATGCCTGCCGTTTCTGCCTTCCTTACTGCTGTTCAACATGAGTTAAGTTGAATAATATGTATGCTTACTAACGTGTCTGTCACTAGTACATGATAATGAAATGTTTTGGTATTTTAACCACACAGTCACTTATTGTGATACTCTTTACTTCACTGTGACTTGAAAAATTAAGACTTGCTTGTTGCTACATTTCTAAACACAACAACATGTTCATCAGAGACTAAGGCAAGGAAGACGTACAGTGACCACGCTATCCGTCAGAATCATGCACAGAAAAGATTAATCCAGTTAGTGAATAAAATGATTAAAAGAGTAAATCATTTTCATCATGGGTGTAAAGTTTCTCATTTCATCCTGGTTAGTACCACTACAGAATTAACATTTCGATTTCGATGTGAGGCTGTTTTATGTGAGGAAAAGACAGTTTGAGTGTGGAGACATTTTGTCTATTACTGAGTGACTTTCCAAGTTTTACCTACACACTGGCCAAATATGACTCTTGCCACACATTCTCCTTTTGCTTGCTAGTTGTGCTGGAAGGCCTTTTCCCTATAATCTTAGATAAGCATAAATATCTGCAAAATGTTGGCAAGAAAGAAAGTATCTGAAGTCCATTTACTAAAAACAATGAGGATAAACTTGCAAAGTTTTAACTTAACAGTCCCAGGGCCAAACATATTGTACATATTAAAACATTTTAACAGACTCTGCTGGGATATTGTGGATTCAAGTTCTATTTTTATGATACAGCTGTGTTTGAGAAATATCACAGTACAATTATAACAAATACTTCAACAGTTAAGAGATGTTCGCAGTTTTTGCTGTTTAACTCAGATATTTGGATAACACAGTGATGAATTAAATCACTTTATCTACAAATTAAATAACATGGATCCCAAGAGAAACAATATTTTATTCTTTTATTATGATTTACATGACACATGAGCTTGAACTTACTAAAAAACTCTAACTTGACTCTTTAAACAATCTGATAGAAATGCAACTGAAGCCAAAGACTAAAAGAAGCACCTTCATGTTTCCAAAAACAAAGTCAGTTTTTATATCACCGGCCCTGCAGTAACTGCGCTTTCTAATCAGATTTTTTTTACATGCAAATTCCTCTTGCAGGCCCGTTTCTAAGGCTTACTGAGGGTGAGTAAGACTAGCACGGTTCACAGCAGAGGAGGAAACAAGGGAGGAAAAGTGCAGAATAAAGCAAAAATATCAAAACTGCACACTGAAAGCAACACTTCCTGCATTGAGACTATGTGTATAAACAGGTTTTCACTGATGTCTTGTGCTTGTTAGCTTGAGTTTTTCTACTTTTTATTTTAATGGAGGTACAAAGCAGTCATAATTTACATACCAGCTGTTGAAGACTGGTCTCACATCTTTTCGGGGTGGTACTGGAGCTACCTTCTTCCCTACAAAGCAGGCCCAGTTGCGTCCCAGGACATCATGGACCCACCCTGGCAGGATCTGGTCACAGTAACTGGTCACCTTAGAGCCTTCCTCAGTGTACTGAAAGAGTAGGGGGACAAATAGAACAGAGTTTTAATACTGAAATAACCACAGAATATAACATACAAGGAAGACTATTTTCAGTAAATCATTAATCACTGAGTCATGTGCTTTGAGGAGGAATCATGAGATCTAGTGCAAGTCTAAAGTCCTTTCTCAAATCATTCTTCTTATACCTCTACACTAAAATAAACTAAGAGGCAGACAATGAGGAAGTTGAAGTAGATGTGAATAAATCTTAATGTGGGTTTGAAGACAGATTGGCTGACACTTCCCCCCCACTCAGTGTCATGTGAGTGGCAAGAAATAACAGATGACCACAAGATTAACTCAGAATCCACTGCTTTTAAAGAGTGAATATTTTGCCGATATCATGGTGGTAGATAAAGAGAGAGGAAATTGAGTGATAGTGAAACAACCCTTTAATGTCATGGAGTGCTTAAAAAAAACCCACAGCGACATTTCCTTTCCAAGTCATTTCCAATAAACACACCCCGTTCTCACCATTACAATGATGAACTGAACTTTGACTACATTGCTTGTGATCAGCTGAGCTAAATCAATAAAGGTGAAAAGTACATAGTACATACAATACAGTCTAAAAAATGTCATTTAAATAGTTTGCATCAGGGCATTATAAGTGGAGGGAGATGAAAACAACTAGGAGATTAACTGTTTTTGCAGCATTAACATGGCCAAATACCTAAAGTTATCACTCATACGAACGAATGAATGTGTCTTTTTATCTTTTACCTTGAAAAAGGCGAACCATTTGTAGCCATTGATGACCACTTCAAAGCCCTGATTGTAGATGAGGGTGAAGAAGCCAGTGTTGCCCAGCTGGTCTGTGGCTACAGAGAGTTTCTCCAGTGTCACAGTCACTGTGCTTTCACCTGTAGCTGAGGATGAACACCACAACACATGATTTATGGAGGGAAATTTCCACTCATCAGTCCCTAACCACAAAGACTAACTCAATTCTCGTCATTGTTATTCTTGTATTTTCAATTCTAGTTTTTTTTTTTCTATACACAGAATCAGAATCATCTGTACTGACCAAGTGTAAACATGCAAGGAATCTGACTCAAGATTTCTCTTTGCTCTCAATTCACTTGCACAAAAAAAACATGCATGTAAACAAGGACAGCAGGTTTAAGGCAGGAAAATGAGTGTTTGACTATTATGTACAGCTCTAGATATGTGTAAAGAGAACCAAAGTTTAGTGCAGACTGTGCAGACTCCCAAGGTGAAAGTAAAATCAGATATTAGCAATAAATACTGCATTACATTCAGATATTGTATTTGTGTTAGCTTAAAGCTAATTTACATCACAACACAAGACAAGGCAGTTAGGGTCTTGAACTTAAAACCAGGCCTCAACATGTCACATGATTACCACAAGGATGAACTGTTATTTCCTTGTCTTGTGATCAGTCCCATTGTGCGGCCAGGTTGTATTTTCTTTACCTTGAGCGGAGCAGTTGACGGTCTTGTCGTGTCCTCCTTTGGACACCTGGAACACCCATGTTCCCACCAGGTCCTCATAGGTGCAGTTGGCCGGTGTGTCACCCCAAGACCCTTCAGCCCACAGCAGGAGCACACACAGCAGCACACCGCTCAACCTCATCCTCACACTCAGCTAGCTTACCTGCCCACACAAACACCTTAAAAACTACGGAGTCAGAGCTGTGTCGTCCGAGAAAGCACAGATAACACTGATAAAACTAACCCTAGTAGTGTCACCCTAGTTTCTTCTACTCCTACTTTGTCACCTCTGCCACTGTGTCCTCTCACAGCTACTAATGCAAACTGAAACTTTTGCACAGACCGTTTGAGTTGTCTTTCAAGATGGATCCCTGCAGCCAAGCAGCGCACCGCACCGCACATGCGCACTATTGTTAGTGTAGCCAAGTAACTAAATGTGAAAGCAGACAAGAAATATATCTCAGATAATAGTACTCATATATAAATGTCTTCAAAACTTCAGCTCATGTTCATCACTCTCCCGAAAAATATGCAAGTCTAAGCGCACTATGATTACCTTATCGAGACTTTTATACACTTACAATTGGTCTACGTTGACCTCAACGAACTAGGAAATACACGACAGTGAACGTTTCACTCTCAACCGTGATTTGGGCCGCCATCTCTTTTTTGGTTTCGGTTTCCTGGTCACACGACCCTCCAGCTGCGAGCATGCGCAGTGGACGTGAAAAGCAGCGGTCGATCACACAGACTATAAGAAACTCATATAGTCTATGGTCGCTAATTAAAAAGGCAAGCTGTAAATTATTATTGTTGTTGTTATTGCTGTTGTTATATGTGACTTAAATACTGGTAATAGCCTGTGATTATGAAAAGGAGTTAAAAAATATAAAATTCCATTTTTATTGCAACAAATTGTTTTAACTTCAATAATATTTTAAATGGAATATCAGCAAACAGAAACAAAATGTATATCTGTTGACAGTGACACCATGAATAATACAGAAACAAGTAATAGATTACAAATCATGTAGCCAATTTCTGTTTTTATTACTACACTGATAAGCAATCTTTACATTCTTTCATATAGCTCACTGTAGACATTTTCCACAGCTCACACCGTGTCATGGCGGAACAAGCACAGTTTGGTGTAAATAAAAACATGAATGATTCAGAGCTGTGCCGGTTCTAATGTCCACTGACACAGCTGGAAGTGTGTCCAGAGTTTTGTACATTTATGCATGACGATCCTCAAATATTCCCAAAACGGAACAAAAAGCTGGTGTCCATGCAGTTTCAATCCCTCAATGTTACATTGCTTGTCACACTTTAAGGAAATGAAACTGCAGCTATGCAAAACCTCTGCTGATTAACACATGTCCAAAATATAAAATCACTGTTTAGCAAAGCATAAACTGCTGCATAAATGGTGACTATGTGTGGAATACGATTAGTGAGTGGTTTAAACAAGGTGATGATTTTGCACACAGCCACAATTTCTGCCATGAAAAAGGCTGGTTACATTTTATAGTTGCAGGTAGCGCAGCAGGTCTGCTCAGAACTATCGCAATATAAGACTGTATCTCACCTAACTGTGGTAAAGTTCACAAAACTGTTTCCAAAAGACCTTTTGTTTGTAAGATACTGCATTTCTAATTTGGTGAAAGTTACAACATCAGCAGGGTCTGTGATGCCCTGTGTGATGAGCCAGAAAGACCGAATGACATCCCATTAGGAGCTTGCAGTGAGTAGAGCAGCAGTATATTGTCCGAGAGAGGCTCTCAGATCACCCAGACGTTATCCAACATTGATCCTGGAGGTGCGGTTAATGATGATACACTAATCCACAAAAGTGACAGTTCCCATTAGTTTGCATTAAAGGGACAATAATGTCTGTATCTGTTTGTTTTTTGTCTTCATTTGAGTCTGTTGTTTGGATAATGTGGTTTTCTAACAATCACTGTGGTGGAATTTTCTCCTCACTTATCTCCCATGAGGTCAGAGACTCAGCTGGCCTGTTTGCATGGCCAATGTGTGGGAGTCACTGTATCCTGATAGGCCTGTAGTTAAAGGGGTTAAAGAGCTCATTTTAGCTAGCGGGCACTTAAGGGAAGTGCTGGAGGCTTTGATCACCATAGTAACCATGGCATAGACTGACTCATCTCCTTGACAGACCATAATAAGCACTCATCTGAAGAAGGGACTGAAGAGGTATTAGTCATACAGTCTCATTAGTGCCATTACACCGTGTTTGTGTGGAAGTGTGTGCATTTGTGTGTGGGCACATGTGTATGTCACTGCATTTACGTGACTGTGCGTGTGCATATAGGCATGTGTGCGTGTTTATGCAATAACACAAATAGAGGAGCGGGGAGCAGAGAGGCAGGAGGGATGATGCTACGAATGTTAACAGTCTGAACCCACTGAGCCTCCAAAAGTGACTCATTGAAAGTCGTGTTTCAATCTTGATATTGTTCTCGCTTCCACTGGCAGGAAATTAAAACTCAAGTGACTTCTGCTATATTGGCACCCACAGATTTGCTCCCTGCTTGCCTGGTTTCCTCTCTCCTTCCATCACATGTTACCCTCCTCTGTCATGCCTTTTTGGTTTCTGTTCCCTCCTATGCTTGTGCCTCTCCATGCTTGCTTCTTGTGTCGGTTAATTTCTGGTGCATATCTCTCCAACACACACACACACACACACACATGCTCGGGATTCGCTTCACATCCATTAATGCAACAGAGAACCTGCATATATTTCTTCATTAGCCGTATTAGCGGCTATAAAATGTCATAAAAATTTAAATGATTAATCAACGACTCATTTAAAATCTCGCCTGCATTCAGGTGCTTGTGTGCGAGCTTGTGCATCTATAGGTGTACAATGAGCATAATAAGCATGCCTCCTTCTTTGTATTCCCTGCACAGTTCCTCACTCCCTACCATGCAAAAAACCCACTTTCTTAAAAGCAGCCAAATCAGCCTGACCATCCCTGTATTATGTAGAAGTCAGTACTGCATTTATGCAAATATAAGCTCTGAAGGAGCTACGGAATCAAGCGAAAGTGTAATAAAAACAGTAATTTATGAACCTGTTTGCGCTTCACACGAGTCCTGTTCAAAGCTGTTAAGTACCTGATGAGATCTGACTAAATTTCCTTGAACATGCTGTTTGAAAACCATTAAACTCCTCCTGTTGCTTCTGTTGGCATCTTTGTTGTAGTTCTATTTGATGGGAGCTTTATGATAATTGGAACAACTAAGAGGGTGTTAACAACATCTCTTAGCAGCAACAACATCAATACCGTTCTCTGCTTTTTCTGTCTCATGCTGATCAATCCCAAACAGAAAAAAAAGGAGGATGTGAGAACAGCATGTCACTACATTGAAGGTGTAGGTGGAGCCTCTCCATCGTAGAGTGGGGTTGACCACTTCAGCCCTGTGGTGTTAAGGTTGCATGCTTCACATTTAAATTAAGTCCTCCAGAGTGACTCCACGGTCAGTTACCTCGGCCATATGCAAACACCTACACGCAAAAAAAGAGGCAGAGAATGAAACGATTTCACCTTCCTCGTGCATACGTTTATGCCCACACATGCATGCTGTGTATATGAATGTAGAACATATATATATGTGTCCGCACATATACACACTCACACAGCCCGACACTCACTGTTAACCACATGGTGTCATGAGACCCCTTGCCCACACAGATGTTATTTATAGGGCCCAACTGATGACACAGAGCCCACAACATGCCATTTACATACTAACAGCACTGACTACACTAAATATATGTTGTAGGGTGCTGTTTAAGGATTACTCTCTAGTTTCCTTTTTTTTTAGTGAATTCATGCATTTGTACATGCTTTACTGCATTTTTTGGAAGTGCCAAACTTACAGCACTCTTCACAGCTGAGTATATAAATAATAATACATTTTTTTGTATAGTATGTTTCAAAAATAAGTTTATAAAATGTTTCACTGACATCAAAACAACAAAATATACAATGCAGTCAAGCCATAGCAATGCAATAAAATAAAAGCAATTAGAAGAATATATAATGAATATGGGGCTGTAGAGGGGAAAGGAGGGCATTAACTTCATATCTAACATCCTCAGGTACATTTTAAGACTCCAGAGATCAAACCAGGGGTCTCAGGATCTTCATGTGCCTGTTTACACACAAACAGATGTCTGATTTTATTTCACATTGTTCATGAACTGTTATGACATCTTTCCACAAAACAATTACTTGTTCTACCACGTCAAATTATCATTTTTCACAGCAAGTTGAGTGCTACACAATCTAATTATGTTGCCGAGGTTTGTTTTTTTGTCTGATAATGGCACAAGAAACTGGCTGCAAGTGTAAAAAGGCTGCATCTCTACTGAAGTGACTTATTATCAGTGCCACTTATTATGTTTTCATGATGCCGTTATTGAGGCAGAGTCGACTGCGGTAGTCTCTGAGCATTAAATCAATTCATATTTATCTAGAGACAAACACACATGACCATCCCACAGGAGACTATTGAAGGAAATATTGATGTAGATATGATGCTTGAATAAATCCATGAATGACTGAGCAGAGCTGGTGAATATATTACACATATGTTCCTGTCCAATTACCCCATTCATAAAGAAACAAGCCAATTTCTCACTGGTAGACTTTTCCACTCCCTTTTTAGTATTCTTGCTGTTTGCTTATTGCCTTTTCATCCTTTCCATTTACTTGAATCGGGGGCCATTTGCGACAATTTGAGGATTTCATTTTGGAGAGAGCAATTTCTGTACCGAGAGGCGAAGAGAGGAAGAAAGCAAAAATAGTGCAGAGAAAAGTGATAGAGGGGAAATAAAAGAGGGTAAATTGCAGTGATCTAGAGGTGACTTGGGGAGAGAATGAAAGACGGTGGGCTAATTTCATTGTCTTGACCTGTATGTCTTCAGTTAAATGAATGATGTGTTTTTGAGGAGCTGATTCACAGCAGAGTCGCGTCACCCTGCCGTACTGGCTGCCATGTGACACTGAATGAGACGGAAGGGGAAGCAAATATCACAGGAGCTGTCAAGGTGCTGTCTAGCGGCTTCCACTGACTGGGTTCAACATGTAGGCCAGAGACTCACAGACAGCTCAGTTCATTTATTGTGGGCGATAAAGCTGGGAGTTTGTCCAACTGCTGGATGCAGCGTACCCAGTGAAGGTGTGAAGAACCTGTTTCTCTCCAGAGCTGAGCTACAACGACAGCCTTTGTATCATTTTTACAAATTATTTTCAAGTTTTTCTACGATGATTGCTGTGTTGTTGTTTTTTTTTTAAATTGAGTGATGCTGCAAAAGAAATCCTGGATTCAATGAAAGCAGCACCATAATTCACAAAGAATCATGGCTACACAAGGCCCATATAACAAACTGGGTGCACTGATCCAACACTGGTGCTCTATTTTCCCCAGATTTAAAGACTAAAACCTCACTGCAAGGAACTCATTGGGGACTTTTTATGTAAGACAACAATAGGCGAGGGACTGCTGTGGCACTAAAAACTAAGCTGGCAGCCCACCATGACTGAATTAATTGTTACTGATAGTAGAAACTACATTTTACAAAGATGCTGACAAAAAGACCTGCATTAATGTTATGGTTAAAACCTGATACACTTAACAAGGTCAGAGTCTACACCGATCATATGGCATAAGTGCATCCTTTGGAACAAGAACCCATATTCATATATGTATATGTGTGTGTGTGTGTAAATTTGCAAAAGCAGTTTATTTTACTGTATTCTGTCACATAGTTAAAGCCACAAGTGTTTTGTGCTTCTATGAATTTTATACTATAAACTGTACATCTCCTGTACTCTAGCATTTTAATGCCTCTTTTAGATGAAACCTAAGTTTGTTGTCACTGTAAATATTATGTAACCTATAGAAGACAATAATGCATCCCTATAGAAGATTTTGAATGAGGAAAAAAGTTCTGTTGACTTCATCTGCACCAACATACAAGCTGACCTTTTGTGTTAATGTTACAGTGAATAGTTTTACTTGATACACTGAACACAAACATAAGCGCAGCATGCAAACAGTATTATCTGACCTTTTCAGACAACATATTTCTATTGCTGTGGTTAGACAATGGGTTAAATTTGGGCATAATAAGTTTTAAAGCTGCTCAACTGGTGACAAATTCTTAACCACTGAGTTAATTTACATACTATTCATGTGTAGCTTTAAAGGTAAATGATCAGAAACACAGACAATCTTTGAACCATGACTGTGAAATACCATTTTAAAATGCAGCTTTATTAAAATGAGACGTTGCCACAGACGCCAAAAGAAGGCGGCTGGCTTGTCAGTTAAGGCTGTAGATGGACACTTCAAAAAACCAAAAAAGTTTCAGACAACATCTTGGGACAGACAAGTTGCCACATGATGCTCTGGATGGACACTTCCAACATGATCCTGTCCTCAGAAATGTTCACCAACCTTACCAAGGCCTTTAGGAAGACTGGGACAACATTCATCAACCTCATAACCTCTATGCGTGACTCATTACTAGATTTCTGCTCTATGACTCCTCTCGTAATTATCATTGAATCTATTATCATTTACTACACAAGGTGTACTTGGTTGCTTTACGACATCCATTCTGTTGTAGAGATGTCATGTGTTAAAACAACAAATGCATCAAGAATGGAAAGAATTGTATAATTATTACATGCTGCGTTCATATTTTTGTTCAGTACACATTTTCAACAATTCCCTTTGAGGTATTTGATTAAAAAGCTGACAAAAAAACCAGAAAGACAGGGAGGTCATAGTTTTTTTTAATAACAATTTCAATAATGATTCAAAGGTACTTTGTAGTACAATTACACAATGATTATCAATGGCAAAAAAACAAAACATAAAAAAGAAAACCCTTTTGTAGTTTATTTACCCCACACATCATACCCCATCTCCTGTCCGACTCCACAGCACTGATAATTGGTCGCCACGCTGCCCAGAATACCTGCGTTCGAGCCCAGTGAAAAAAACAACCATGTGTCATCATGATTCAGAGCCGTAAGTTAAGAGTTACAGAACACTCTGTGACTTTTTTTTTTTTTTCCATTTTAAGTGGTCTCATCTAGCTCTTTCTTGGTGCCCAGCAGGTGGGCGTTTGACTGCGGTGAGTCAAAGTACGGTGGCTTTTTTAAAAATCCACCTGTTAATGCCAAACTGCTGTGGCAGCACAGTGTTTCTGCCAGGAAGAGACAGGCTCAACAAAAGACTGAATTCAAATGTTCCCTTACCCAACACAGTTACAAAATCACAGAATTACTTTTCTGGTATGAGGATGTGCAGCATGCTACAGCTGCCTCACGCTCGTCTCACTGCTAGTGCTTCACTGTTCTTTCCTTTTGCACAGGCTTCTGGAGGCTCGTGATTCTTCTGTGATCCCAGCACATTCCTGCCTTCACCTGCTCTTACGACATTAAAAGTAAAGAAGGGATGCAAGGACAGAGGAAGAAGAGCACAGTGCCAAATGAGAGGAAGAGGACAACAAGACGTGCACTCGGAAAACACCGATCACCTACAAAATGGACATGCTCATTGTGCCAGATTCAATGGTTTGGGGAAATTTTAAAGATAATAATTAAGTAGATTTGTTGGCTGACACTTTAATCATTTATTAAGTGTGCTTTTTATTGCCCCAAAACAACAGCAAAAACACTTTGGATGTATGTGAATCCTTGCTCTTTATTTTCTCATGTCCTCTCTTTAATAAAAACACTGCAGTTATATTAAAAACCACAAGAAACATCCTATTAACACTCCCACTCTCCTTGCTCTTTACTGTTCCCAGTGGCCACAGATCAGCTCAGAGAAAGGCCTTCATATGAATAACCGTGGGCCAATTTGGAAGAGGAGATAAAGATTCGTTAATTGGGAGATGAGAAGATCTCTGTTTCGGCCAAATCTGCTCCAGGTCTGTTGGGAACCTCCAAAAAGCCTGTGAACAAGGCTCCAGTGTCAGCAACAAACACTGTGGAATCCAGTGTTTGTCATGTTTGAGGCAAGTCTAAAACTAATTTGTGGGCTTAATCAGTAATTAAAATCTGTCTGAAGTAGACAAACTCCTCACCTCAGCCATCAGAAACCCACCCCACCCCACTAAAAAGCCACTTGAAAACAAACTGCATTTTCCAAACAGCCAGAGCCATATATTCTCATATTTGACACTTTACAAAGCTGAGTGAAAATATCAATAGATAATCAAATATCCAAATATAAAACTATCCTCAATCACACCAATATATAGCATCAAATTACATTCTACAGTTCTGAACGTCAGGAAAAACCAAAAACCAAAACAGCAAAGCTTAAAAACAAACAAACAAACAAAAAAAAAGTCATGTTCATTAAAAAATAACTCACTAACATCCAAATGTCCCATTGGGAGGATGAACACTACTATATTTCCTTTAGAGGCCATCTTAATCACATTTTAAAGACACTGGCACTGTTACACAGCTCAAAAAAAGGATGTATAATTTCCAATTTTTGAAAACAGAAGTAGTGTCAAATTTCAGCAGTGTTTACCCACCCTCACTAAAATGAATGAATAAATAAATAAATACATACATAAAATGCAGTAGCACTTGAAATAAAAAAGATGAGAGAAAGTTGGCACTGAGTAAAGAAGCTTATGTTAACAACATTGTGATGAAACACTACTGGAATCTGGGGATACGCTGCAATTTAAGACTGACTTTGCAGTTATTTTTTAAATAAATAAGTGGTATACATTTATCATAGATGTTAATTTTAATATTAGTCATTTTCTGCTTGGAGTGAATAAATACTTTGAAATGAATATAGCAAAAATATATCAGATTCTACACACTCAATATAGGGAATTCCACTCATTCCACTTCTGTTTAATTACATTTACAGTGACCTGTCATGACTTTCAAAGTAGCCGCTCCAATGAGCTCGGCTGCATTGTGGTTTTGATAAATCTGGGTTGTAAAGAAACTGGAACACAACGCAGTGTCTTAATTTATATGCAGATAAGCTGCCTTTGTCAAGAATAAGTGAAAGTAGTTTTTTTTGTTTTTCCTGCTCAGATCATTCGCCTCAGTGTTCCAGAAAAACACAAAACATGCTTACAAGCTCGTAAAATGTCACCTGAAGTCAGTAATTAAACAAAATAGTCTCGATTATGTCAAAGAGAGTAAGAATGTAAACATTGCATACTATAGGCAACATTCATCTCTTAATTTATATCTTTAATGCTCTACTGAAAATAGAATCTCATGAGAATTTAAAGTAGGGGTATTAATGGGGATTTTTCTTGTGTTTGCGTCCACAGCAGTAATCTGAACAAAATTACGCACGTATGAGGAATATAAAAAGCACACAACGATTACTGAGGAAATCATCCACATCTGTTTCTTTGACACCATCATGCCCTGCAAGGACACCTCCGTGTCATATGGTGTAATCTAACAGTTCAATTTGGTTTAATTCTTAGATTAAGTACATTTCACAAACCGTCAACACACTGCTCTGTATGTAAAACAACACTGCCCTAAAAACAACACAGACCTGCTTAATAAGTTATTTCACTTTCTAACAAATCCTGAAGCCATATAAATAAATACACAAACTCCTCTCTTATTTTCTAATCAATGTAACACACAAATTCTTATTTAACATCTCCTCCTCCTGCTCTCTACCTAAAATCGTTTTACCCTACTGGCTGAGGAAGCAGTACCATATTAAAACACACATGCTCTTTACTTAATTATAAAAAGCAACATTCAAATCAGCAGCTTCAAACAAACTTACAAAAATACTGTGGATGATTTTTAAGACATCTAGCCATCACCCTCAAGGCCTTGGATTTCACTGAACTGGCTGCAGCAAAAGTGGATTCATCCAACCCTCCCCCGAAGAACTTGACATTCAGGACACTGATATGCACCTTGTAATGTTTTGTACAGCACAGTTTAGAGTCTAAATGCCTTTAGTTTATCCTGAAAAAGCAACCTGTTGCACAAAATCAGCTCAGTTGGTCAAAGTACGTGGTTCATTCATGAGAATACGACGTTCTAAACATTAGAGCTGAGTTTGTTCCAAAATGATCAGTTTCTTTT
This sequence comes from Stegastes partitus, assembly GCF_000690725.1. Taxonomy (NCBI): domain Eukaryota; kingdom Metazoa; phylum Chordata; class Actinopteri; family Pomacentridae; genus Stegastes; species Stegastes partitus. The sequence continues at coordinate 630,742 of NW_007577766.1, read as the reverse complement.
CATAACATGTTTCTGTTGTTTAGAGCTTTATACTGTAATAATAATAATAATAATAACTATATAAAAAACTGACTCTTAAAAAAAAACACCTTCACAAATGAAGCATTTACCTGTTTCTGTTTGCTACTGTGCAAGAAAACAAAGAACAGAATTGAGATAAATGTGAAGGAATTTACTGCTTGGCAGAAAGAGGGGAGACGAGGCTGTTGATCTCGGCCTCAGAACACACAAGAACTTTGATCTCCACTCAACACCTCCCTTTTGTTCGCACAAGCCTCTTGTCACTGACTAATTTCAGTAACACTGTTAAGAAACAATGTGTGGCATCAACCAAATAACACTCACAAAGGTGTTCACCATGACACGTTATTTATATTAATTACGTGAGAACCTGTCACAGTGGGCTCACAACAGAAAGTTCTCCAAAGCTGCAAACAGTGCGCACAACCATGTGTCTATGTGGTGTTTACACAGTAAACATAGCTCTGTTTTTCGGTATCCAATCAAACAAATAGTCAGGCAAGGCAGTGGGAGAGACTGCTCTATCACCACAAACTATCAAACTGAGAATTTATCAATTTATTGATTCCTAATGGAGAAATTGCTGTTTTCAACAACATAGAATTGAATGGTCAGCTTCAGAGCACCACTCTTGGACCTGGCAGGGAGCTGATCGTGTCTTGCTCAGCAGCAATCCAGCAGGGCTGCTCAAACAAGGCCTCCCGTAGCACTACGTAAACCAACAACAGTTTGTTTAAAATGCAGTCATAAATAAAGCTGTGGAGAAACATGTGACACAACAGCAGGATTACATATATCTGACTCTGAATCAGGGTTTAAGGATTGGAGACAAGATATCCCGTGGACTAGTTTTATATTTAATTCAAAATTGATAAAATAAGTGACCTTTTTCCACTTGATCAGCAGATGAGCACGTCTGGATTAAAAATATTTTTGAGCGGAGGGATTATAAATCCAATTCTTTAGAGTGCATTTACCAAAATAAGTCTGGCAACGGCACTCTGAGCAGACATCATCAGGAGATCATCTTCCTGGCGAGAATAAGATTTTAGCCAACACCATCAGCACCATCATTATCGTGTTTTGGCTAGACTACGGAGGGAGATATCAATTAAACCAAGATTACCCTAGATTCATATGAGTGGTAGCATTTTGTGATGCCTGAGGGAGGGCTAAAGTGTGGAGCAATGACATTAGTTTGTCGGCTAAATGTCCTGCCTGCATACTGTAGCTGCACTTCTTCTGTGTTAACGAAGGGATGACTATCTAAAGTTTAACTGGTTGAAAAATCCCAAGACAGCTAAAAAAAATGGGAATATTAAAATTTCTCAAAATGCTAGATTAAAGCTAGATGAGTCATGTTTGCATTCTCTGTGGTTCACAAAGCTGACAATTCAATACCTGTATTATTTTTTTTGCCCTTTAACATACACGTATACTCGATTCACTGCTAATCTCCTGCTGATTCCTAAAGACCATGGTGTACTATTACAATCTGTATCTTTTATTAAGTGAAAATTTGATATTGATCATGTCAGATGCAAATGTAAGATGATGTCACATAACTGAGCCCTTTAAGAGAGTAAGACAGCAATAGATGAGAGCGCTGATCCTGTCTTTTTCTGCAGAGGCAGCACACAACTGTCGAGCTTCACCCGGGGGGCTGATAACACGCAGCTGAAGTGCTGAAGCAAGCTCCTCGTTACTCTCTCAGCACGGTATAAACACCGTCAGTGACAGCGCCACATAAAGCAGCTCCTCCCCAATAACATCTCGACAATAGCGCAGGTTTGTTTTTTGACAACAGGTCAGGGCGCGGATTATTTGAATTAGACGAGCAGGTGTAGCAGTAATGATGCACCGACAGCATTTTGAGGCAGGAACAGGAACCAATTATGTCTACAGTTATGACCCACTGTTCTTGTTCATGTTGTTTTCTGTGTAAAATTCCATTCTTATCATACACAAAAGTCTCTAAGCAATTATCTCAGATGTTGCTTGGGTGTATCCGCTTAGTTTCTTTCCCCGTGGGACCCATGAAGAAGCTTATTCTCTCGCCCTGACTTGCAGAGACATTTAAGGACACCACACCAGGTTTGCATCTCAACTTACGACCACAAAAAAAAAGCAGCAAAAACAAACAATAGTACAAAAAATAATAATACCGGCACACATTTCATCTCTTTAACCATCTAGCTAGCTATGTCATCAGTTATTTGGACGCTGAGATCGAAGACTGAACTGGGAAAACGCAGTAGAAAAAGTAGAACCACAGGCCTAATGTAAGAAGGTAACATTGCAAAAATAATAAATCACGCCATCCTCAACCTGTCCTTCAGAGACTAAAAGAAGGATGAAAAAAAGACTATCTAAAACATCATGATTTAAGAAACCCCATATGTGTATACGTATTAATAATATTGCTTTTACACTGGAAAATGTGGAATATTTATATAGAAAATATCCAAAACAATAGAAACAGTTTTACATTTACATTTTTTTCTTTTTTCTTTTATGAAACCACATATTTACCCACAACCTAGTAAGCTAAGCCCTCCCTAACCCCTTTGGCACAATAATCATATTGTTATTAATTATTATTATATTGTTGAATTACAAGACATTTGAATAGGAATGGTCACTCACACATTCAGAGTAGTAACACAGTTTCTGTAGTCGTAACACATATTGGTACTGTATGTTATAACATAGCTCAAAAACATCTCTTTTTTTTTTTTTTTTTTTTTTTTTTTCCTCTTTGTTGATATGTAAATAAATTCACTTTCATCGAAAACAAAACAGAACTGTCTTTGCATGCCCTTATTATTTACAGAATCACTTTGTCTGAGTTTGTTCTTGCTGGCTACTGCAGAGCACAAATGCTAAACTCAAAAGGGAGAAACCAGACTGTGGACTGCATCTGCATCAGTCGGCTGTCACAGCAGACGAATGCACATGCTGCGGAGAATATGGAGATCATGATGGACAACAAGAAACAGGCAACATGTCGAAGCACTGGTTTTTGTTTTTGGAACTGCCCAGTTCGCTTTAATTTAGTAAAATATGTAAACGAAACAAACATAAAAATGCCTTTGTTGTGTATCGTAACCGCGTGATTTTAGTTTGTTTTCCTCTATGGAGGGAGCTGACACAAAGCCAAGGCCCCATTTCTCAAAAGCATCTTAGTGAATGCATTCATCGGCACATTTCATCTCCTGATACTACTCTGTTGGCACCTGTAATTACATTCCATTTGAAGGCATACTCAAATCTTAAATCGCCAAATGTGATATTTTAGGTTTTGCAATTCTGTTCATATTTAAACTGGCATTTATAAATACTAGACAGTTATATTCTCCCCCAATCTCCTACAAAAAGCCTTGGTCTGCACTATTACTGCCAAACACTACACAGGGAAACTATAATTACCGCCTCAGTTGTGTTCACTCGCAAGTTTTTCAGTAAGTACGACACAAGGCCCGACCTTACAGCACTGAAAGCAACTTTGACTTTTTTTTTTTTTTTTGGTCATTTACTGATTCATTTTCTTGCTGAGAATGAGGTGAAGATTTTGATACCTGTACCATTAAACATGAAGCTAACACAAGAAGCCATTTAGCTTAGCATACAGATGGCAAACAATAAGTTTTGCCGTGACCAAAATCTGCTTAGCAGCAACTCTAATGTAATTATTAAAATTTACTATCTCTTTTGCTTAATGCATACCAAAAACCACCGTTTAAAAAAGACACAATGGGGTTTTATACAGGGTTCTGTACCAGACGTTATTTGGCCACAACTTCCTCAAGTTCTGTCATTGCCATGAGGTTGCCAGGCAACTAGCACAGACATCATATATTTACCTGACAGATATGAGAGTGGTACTGACCATTTCATCGAACTCTCCACAAGACAGCAAATTTACCAAAATACGGAAGCCTTTGCGCCGCTAACATTTTGACCGGCTATACTGGATGTCAGTCATCATCTATCATCAACCAATGCTGCGTTGAGACCGACAGCAATGCAATAATGCAGCGTCGATTTTTTTCTCCAAATAAAATAAACTCCACACAAATAGTTCACCTAATGCTCAATTTTAATTTGTTTGTTTACATCTTCAGTAGTTCTGCCTTCAATGTCTGAAAAGAGCTGTTTCAAAAGAGTCAAAGCGCCTGTGTAACAGATGATCCTCATAAAGGCTGAGGAGGAGGAGGCTTCTCTCCCAGCTTGAATCTATCAGTTTATGCCTACTAACATTGGAGACAACTGTGATTCGAATTAATGCCATTCAAAGCACTGTCTTTGATGAAGCAGAGCGACTGTGTCCTGCTGACACACTGTATAAAGAAAATGTCACGACTGGGATCCAGCTAAGCCCTACAAAATGCACTGTTAAATGTCACACACTAACAATAAGCCTTCAGGTCAGATTTCTGCCAATAATCCACCTGACTAAGATTTAATGACTAAGATGTTTATGGTAAAACAAGGCCTGGTCTTGTCAATCCCTCCTCTCCCTCTTTCTGAAGTCACAGACAGAAAGCTACAAAAAGGTTTGGTCCCACCTGCTTCAGAAATCATGTAGAAAATATACATTCAAACTTCTGAAGAAAACTAACTGGAAGAGTAGAAAATACTTAAATACTGGCAAGTTTAAAAAAAAAAAAAAAAAAAAAAGGCTGCAAGAGAAAGAGGGGCTGAGGAGAAGGAAGCGATGTAGTGGGAGCAGATTAGAGAGCTGAATAATTAAAAAGATGCTTTTGTCAGAGTAACATACTGCCTTCGTATGTTAACGCTGTTAATGCAATGCACTTTAATCAGAAGAATGTCGGATTTTATCATCAAAGAAAAATCCATAACTTCTCACATATTTACAGTGTTTTCCCTTACATTGTATTTGTGGTTGTAAGTGTGTGCGTGTGTATCTATGAGCAAATATGTATGTGCCCTTGATAGCCTCTGTGCAGTTCTTACAGGCTGTAGGAGTCTCATCAACACTCAGTGCTGTCATGGTGCCATCGTCTCTCATTACAATACACTCACGCACACTAACGCACACACAAACACACATTCACAATCTCTAATTAGTTGATAGCCGAGTTACCTTAAGGCCATTACCCAAACCTAAATGATACATGGCCTTAGACCTTCAGGAATGATCTCTGGCGTTACTGACGCCAAAACACCTCAAAGTTACAGTGGCCATTTTTGCAGCTTCGGATCCTCATTCGTCAGAGACAGCACTAAGAAAATACGAGATGGGCAAGCTCCTTATGCTTGCATCTCACTGCAAACATGTAAACACAAACACAGCTTGGCGTCTTCACCAACAGGCCCTCCATTACTACTTCACATCAGGTTTTTATTCCACGCAGGGATGAATGGATTTCAGTCTATCCGTCGTCTTTTCTCTGTACGACCTGTGTTGTTTTTGAGTGCTCCTCTTCACGTTTCTTAACTCATCATCTCTGCCTCACAGTGAGGATGAACTCTGGCTGTAGTTTCTGAGTGTCAGTCTGCTGTATCTGGGCGAAGGTGGGGAGGGTGGAGGATGGGAGGGGACTGGGGGGAGACACAGACCCGTCTCTGAGACCGGGGAGCCACTGCTGGACGCCAGAGAGTCGCGGAAGGGTGACGGAGGAGTCAAAGCAATTAGCTCCTCTTCTAGCTCCGCCCTCCTAAGTGGGGAGTCGGTGAGGCAGGTGACCAGGCCTCCTCGCATAGGGGAGAGAGAGGGAGAGGCCTGGGGGTGAGGGGGAGGCAGGGGGTAAGGTGAATGAGGGATTGAATGAACAGGGCAGCCACCCCGGCCCGCCATGCTAGACTCAACAGGGGGGAGAGGCTGGACATCGGCATAGGTGGTGAGGGTCGGCACCTGGAGTTCGCGAGGTAACAGGTAGGGGTCGGCTGAATGAGGAGACGGAGGTGTGTGTTTGTGCGTGTGTGAGTGCGTCGGGGAGGTCGAGAGCATCATGCTGTTGAGTTCGGTGATGTTGGCGGTAAAGCGGTTTACCACGCAACTGATCTGATCCATCAGTGAACTCTGGCCCTGTCCTGGGTGATCGTCCACGACAACCAAACGCCCGTCACTCCCAGTCACAACAGAGCCGCTGCTGGGAGGTCCACAGCTGCTGCCGCTGCCGCCGCTGCAAATGCTGCTCGGGTACTTTGGAATAGCGGCCATCTGAGGCTCCTCCGCTAAACCTGCTCCTATCCTCTGGCTGATTGTGCTGATTGGGGAAGGCGTCTGCGGACGGTAGGTGATGGAGTAGCGCTCCTCTGCTTCCGAGAGCTCGTACAGGGTCTTGTCGGTAACACTGTCAGGATGAGTGGGCAGGGAGGACATGGAGGGGAGGGAGGGCAGCGGGACATGTGGGGGCAGGTCAGCCCCACCGCAGTAACGCTCTTCAGAGGTTTTGGAAAAGGGCTTAATAACAGCAGTCTGATTGTTCTCCTTCTTCTTGATGTGGAAGGAGAGCCGCTGCCACAGGTGGTTGCCACGTGAACTGCTGCGCTCTGTCTGCGCCCAAGACACTGATTTACCATTGGAGCTGCAGAACAGAAAGGAAGGAAATAAAGCAAAGAGAGGGGGAGGACGGTGTTAGAGCTTGGAGGTAGATTCGCCAACTTTCTTTGTCAGTCTGATATGGAATCTGTTTTAAACACTTCTTGTTTTATATTTAGAGTTTAGAAACAGCTAAAGGTGATTTAAAATTTTTTTTTGGAGTCGTTTATTTTTGTTTGGATCCAGACTTTTGCTTGACAAAAGGAAATAGAAATGGAAAAAGAGAACCGAACATTAGAGTCTAAACATTTCTTTCACTTCCTCTAACTCTAGACTCTATTTTGTGCCAGACAGCTGAATGTGCAAATTATAAACACGCTACATTCAGATTTACGGTTTTAGTTATTTTCGGTTTGTGGTGCTAATTTTGCATCACATTACATGACATTTCAAATACACGTGAAGTTTTTTGCTACAATGAATGACTTTACTTACCAATAGAACTTGTTTACTTGGGCAGACAGTAAAATTATTCCTGAAAAATGACTTTCCCCACTTGTTTCTCCAGTGAATGTCAATTCATTATGCTGTTCATTATAAGTCCATCTTGTTATCTTGATAAGTAAAGTCAATTAATAAATACAAACATATTAAAATGCAGACTTGACTCAACCAGAGAAAATCAGTTTGACTTAATATGCTGAGTAATTTTATTGCAATTAATTGTCTGTCCTATTTATACCCAGCAGTCTGTTCTTCATTTTTCTTTGTCAGGTTCCCTCACATTTTTTCCCACTTTTCTCTGCTTCACATCAGTCACTGCGCTCTGTCCCTTGCCCCCCCTCCATCCTTTTGTCAGGTTAATTACTGTGATTAATCTATAGTGGAACTCCTGATTAAACCGCACACTACCGTGGCTGTGGATGAAACGAACTCAAATCACCCGGGAGACATGCACACCCACATATACACTCAGACCCATACATACACACATACATGCCTGTCCACAAACACACATCCATGTGCAGCGCATGGTGAGTTCTCTGATCTACACATTTGATCCCAGAGGAAGAGTCTCGAACAACAACCTTTGGACCGAGTCTGACCCGCTACTGGTAGAGACACATGTTGAACATACTAAAGAATTCCTTGATTGAGCTTGTCTTACTTAGACTGTATCCAGCTCCATGCAGGTTGATTTTAAAGTCTGATGAAGGTAGACCAAGCCCTCTTCAATAGTTCAAACATTTCAACCCTCAGTCAAATATTTTTTTTCTTTCTAACATTCCTTCTTTTCCCTCTGGTCTGCTGGATTCATGTCTGTCTGCGTCTGTTCAGTCTACACAATGACAGCATCTCAAAGGCAACATCTTCCAGCCCTGCACCGAAGACACAGACAGCCCTGCCAATTACCACCACCCACAGAGGACGATTGGACCAAAAGAGATAGAGAGAAGAAGGAAGGAATAAAGGAAACGAAGATGGAAAGACTCCTGACATTTCTTATAAGACCGTGATTGAAATCTTGCTTGCCAAGCGGGGTGAGCTAGAGTAACCTGCTGACAAACGAAAATGTGTTCTTGTCTTTTTTTTTCTCCCTTTTCATTTTGGGCAAGTGGTGGTGCGTCACTCCCTTTGTGTCCTTTGATCGGTTCCTTGTCACTGTAGATGACTTGTGGATGGCCTTAAGCTGGGTGTGAAAGCTACTATGTCTCCTTTTAACACTACTTCTTCAGCCTTTTCTTCTCTTTCATTTCCATCGCTCCTTCTCTTCATCTCTCTTGCCATCCATCTTTTTCTCTATATTTCTTCTTTCCATCTTATCCTCCTTTCTTTAGTTCATTCCTGTCTCGCTCCTTACTTGCCATGTCTCCATTAGGCAATTGTCTACAGTTCATGTTAGGGTCAGAGAAACAGTCAAGCAGACTCAGGGGAGTTCAGAGAATCAATCTCACCAAGAGCTCAAATACACACACACTTGCACCATAAATAGTCTCAGAGTAGGGCCATTATAGAAATGGTCCCTTGGATTGTAACTGATGAGTAACCTGGCATTAACCTGGCCAACAAGCCTCTAGTGCACAAACAGTCCACACACACAGACGCACCTGAGTGTCTCTCCGGTGGAGCCTCTGCGTTTCCACAGGTTAACCAGACTAGACGACCGGCTGGCAGCTGAGGACGATTTGCCATCGCCCACATGCATGCGCACCACTGTGCTAGTGGTGAAGGCACTGCGCACATTACGCTCTGGTTTGGCCAGAATGATGTACACCTGACATGAAATTAAAAAAAACAAAAACAATATTGACTTGACAGATACAGAAAGACCACTCCATTTCATATTGTGCAAAAACAGCAAAAATATACAACACTGTGTCGATTTCTGGAGACACTTCAATGTTGTCTGTCTAAACTGAACTGTCGTTTATTACATGTTATTTTAGGAAGAATAATCAAGGCCCTCACGACTTGCTCGTAAAAATATAATAATAGGACAATTCTCAAAAAGGCAGCAGTTAAGTGCTTCTATTGCATTTCCAGTGTTGTTTTAAAACAGCCGTTCTCCTTGAACCTGGAACATCAAGCTGCTGTCAGTGGGGAAAAACACAATATGTGATAATATTTTAAATGGGTTTTTTCACATGAATGCTAGCATTCGGTGAAAACTTAATTCGAGTTTCTAATTATTTATTCAATAACTTGATTTGAACACTCTCTTTCAATTACAAGGTGCTTACTGGGAGTGCTGCCTGTGCATTACCACTCTAAGGGGTACTCTCAGAATGACAAAGCTCAAAGGCGACAAAAAAAGCAAACAAAAACAAAGACTATTCTTCACCACACAAATTAAAGCAAATTGTGTTCTACTGCACGCAACACATGCATGAAAAAAAATTCTCTTCCAGGAAAAAAAACAAATGTATATAGTTAGTTAGAAGGGCAAGTGCTTCTTTCTTAATTCTGAGTGCAACAATTAATATTCACAACAGACGATAGGCGTGCGCCCAGTTACTGGAAGAATATATATGGATTTTAGTGCTGTTATAATGGGTAACTAAAGTTTAATATACCTGGTTTAGTGATTTAGTTTACGACCACAACAACTACTATTCATGAACACCTGACAAGCAACTAGAAAAAGGTATTTTTGGTGGCTGACAGCAGACACTAAGGTATAAGGGAATATGTAAATCAGAGCAGAAAGAAGTAGAAAAGGTGGATGTTAGCTTCAGCCTTACCTTGGGTACAAACATGCAGCACAGAGCCACGGTGGCACTGAGACTGACGCTGAAGCACATGGTGATAATTTTGTAGTTGGAGCCAAAGTAGATGGGTACAAACGCCAGCCAGATAATACAGGTGGTGTACATTGTAAAGGCAATGTACTTAGCCTCATTGAAGTTAGCTGGGACGTTCCGGGTCTTAGAGAGACAAAGAGAGAAAGACAGAGTGAGAGACAAAGACCAGCATGAGCAAATACTGTATTGAAGCATTCCTTTATTGCTGCTGAAACATTCTGTGTATTCTGTCACAGATTAAAAAAATAAAGCAAGGATAGAGGCTGTTAGCTTTTTGATAGCAGCTCCTTACAGAGCTAGAAAAGACACTGATACACATGGTTAACCAACTGCCTTGACATTACAGTTATGGCTCTATTGCTAACCTCAACACTCTATTGAAATAATGTAGGTGAAGCCTAAGGTTATGACCCTAAAACCAGACTTACATCGGTTTTCCCAGCTCCTGTGTTCATAAACATTTTGTAATGTATTTGCTTGAAGTGCAGTGCATTTCAGCTTTTGTCTCTTTTTACAATTCTGCTCTCACACTCCACAGAAAATGGATGGCTGCAGGCTACCAATAATCAAACACTGACTTTAAAATGTGTTTGGTGTAGCAGAATTTCATTTAGTTCTGCTGAAAGGTTTTAGAGCAGTAAACATAAACAGTGGTTCACTCATTATTATATATTTTTTTGACATTATGTCTGTGGGAGTTTTTTCACATATAGCAGCTTGTAGTAACACATGTACTGTACATACTACAAATTGGATACACATGCCATTAGTATGGGATTTCTTCACATAATGCCTCCTATGGCTCTTACCACATGTAAATCTGAAGCTTTGTATTTTAAATTTCCACCGATTAACAATTCTGTTAGGTGTTATATCTTTCTTTAAGTCATATTCAATACTGTGGTCCTGAAAAAAGTGGCCAGTTGTCATAAGTCTTTTGTTATATGTAGGTAAGAAGTACCTTGAAGGCATAAAAGGTGCAGCTGAGGATGAGCAGGCCATTGTATCCCAGCGGGGCAACCACGCCGAGGTTAGTGGTGTTGCAAATGAGGTTGACCTGGCGGATGCTGGGGTAGTCATGGATCACCTGTAGACACAGGAGGGGCCAGTGTTTCAATGCTCGACAAAGATATCGCTACCAGCATCACTGCATTGCTTCTTCAAGAAAACTCGGAAAGGTGGCTGGGTAAACAAGACAAACTGCTTTGATTCGTTACACTGCTAACTTTAGATGCTCAATATTCTGAGTTTGCTAGCAAATAATAAAATGGCACAGGTTGAAAGGACTACTGTATTTCTCAAACGGTCTTAAAACATCAATGATATACTGAACATAGAAACAGATTCCTCTAGAGAGTAAAGGCCTTAATTGAACTCATTCTTCTTGATGTTGCCGTTAAATTTTCTGTCAACCTGCTCTTCAGTCACACACCTGCTCACACAAAGCTTACCTCAGGTGGCTCCATCAAGAAGAGAGCCACAATGATCCCTAGCTGTAGCAGTATGAGGAGGAAGGCAATGATAAGCTGAGCACAGGCAGACATGAAGCGAGGTTTCTTTGTACAGATCTTCTTCTTGCTTCCTGCCAGGATCCGAGCGATGCGGTTGGTCTAGAGTCAGATCCAAACATTATCAAAACATACAGTATGTACTTAGGATCCTCTGTATCCTAGTGATGTGCTCTGTTTCTCTATGCCGCAGTCACTGTAATTATGCAGATATATCAAAGAGGAACACATAAATTGCACATAATAGTCAAAATCTAGTGCTATAAGTTCACATTTACTCCTAATGAGGAGTTTATTTCAGTTCCCGGTCATCTGTTACTTTTAACTTCCTGTTCCCTCACCATTCCCATAGCACCAGGGGACAAGGGTAGAACAGACCTGTGGTTTGCTTCTGATGTTATGGTATCCATGTCCCCTCATTCTATATTTTACCTGCAGTATCAGGGACCTATGACCTCTGCTTTTTTCTGTATTTCCTTTTGACTAAGTCAGTTTTGTTTCTACCCACAGATGTATCCCTGCTGTTGACTTTGACATCAGAAAATTTTCTGTGGCAATCACCCCAAAAACGTGATGATTAGGGCAGGTAGCATACAGTATATCTAATGCCAGAGGTAGTCCAAGCCTTTGGACGTATTTTCTTTAGCTACACATCTCCCACAATCACTGCACTCTGCATCTTATACTTCAGAAATCCTTAATTCAGTGCTTACCTTAGTAACAAGCGCAGAGTAGCTCATGGCAGGCGATAGTCCAATTCCCAGTCGCTGGAGGTAGCAGTGGATGACATGGGGTTTGGCGATGAGGCTGAAGGTACACAGGTATCCCAGACAGATCCCTGCCAGTATTATGTAACACAGCTCTCTACTGGAAGATTTTACAACAGGAGTGTCCCTGAACCTGAACACACATGTTCAGACAAACAGTTAGGTACAGAAACACAAACATACATACATGAAAAGAAGAACTGAACACAGATGCAAGAAAACTGTGATAATGGTAAAAGGTTATAAAGAGGAGGTATGTTACATATTTCCATTTACTGTAGCACTGCTTGTATTGTTCTCCTTTTTCCATATATTATATAAGACAAATATTTGTTACCTGATGAAGACCGCAGTCACAAAGAATGTAGCCATGAGACCGAGGCAGGCAAAGACCACCGCAGCAATTGGTTCAGGGTCTCCCCAACGCAGGTACTCCACCGGTATTGGGTCACAGCCTGGAGAGGGGGGGATGTCAGTATGTGAACAAGTATTTCTAGAGACAAAATGAATTAAGGGCTTTTATTTGACATGTGAGAAGCTTTGCAACTGCAAAATGTAGAATCAGCTATTGGTAATGCTGCCACAACATTTAACTGCATATTTATTCCCTCTGTTTTCTCTCACTCTCCTATTCCTTTTCTGCAACATCCAGTTTCTAACCACTCTGACTCAAGTTGAATTTCAGGGAACAAAGGCCTTCCCAATGCCCAACAGCCTGTACAGATCAAGGTTGGAGTCACACATGTTACGCCCGCAGGCATCTGAATGTGAAAGGCTTGACAACTGTCTGCCTGACCAGCTTTGCCTGCAGTCAAAGCCTGCATCTTGTGTAAACAGTTCACTATGGGAATGCTGTGGCTCTGATCTAGTATAAACTACACAATAAGCAAACAGAGCTCAACAGGAATTCCTGGTATAAAGTGCGATTAATGTTCACCTGAGTGAAATGTAACACAAACGAATGATTATTTAATAGTATCAATTTGTATTGAATCCACTATTTAAATATGGACATACCAATTACTCCCAATGGCTCCGTTGTTATCCGCTTTTGCACTAACACACCTTTTTCTCTGCAATGTTGCTACTTGCTTTTGTATATTACTTCTAATACTAATAACACTCTACTACTACTTCTTTGTAGTCCGCTCTTTCATTATTCTCCCTTAATCTGTGTCTCTATTCCTCCTCTTCTTCTTCCTCCTGTGTCGTTAAATATTTCTTGTCTGTTTGCTGTCGCTCTCTTTTTCTTTTTAATACCCCCATCCATCACTCTGCCTCTATCTATTTCCCCTAATATCTCCCTTATCTCTCCACATCCTTATCCCTCCCACCTTGTTCCCTAATTCTCTTTCTCCATCTCTGTCTTCCTCATAGGCAAGGAGATAAAGTGTCATAAATTAAAGGGACAGTTCTAATTATGATCCGTCTTAATGCTTCCTGAAATTATCCAGCTGCTTGGTTGAGATGTACTGTAGAAGCAGGGAAACATAGAGACAGAGTCTGTTCCTCTACATTTTCACTCTTTGGCTTTTATTATTCTTCCTCCTTCACACCCATACAAATATGCACACATCTCGTGCAATACTGAAAATTACAAAAAGAGAGGAAGACACAGAACAGTCATTTAAAAAAACCTAAGTAAGTTAATAATTTTGTTGTTAACATGGTCAATGAGCTTTATTAAATCAGTGATGTGGTTAGGTCTAGGGGCATAAACAACAGCCTCATTGCTGAATGGGAGCCGAGGGGACCGTAACGAGCGGAGAAACGATGTCGATCAGCAGCATACTGCATGTGGCTTACTTGCAGGCCTATATCAATGAAATACCAAGTGCCATTTCAGTGAAAACTAAATAAAATCTATTTAAATCACAATCTAAAACAGTGTGATGTTTTCCCATCTCATCTCAGAATACTTATAAATAAATATAGATGCTCAATGTAATAGAAACAGTGTGTTTTTTTATTTATTTCACACACAGCACAGCTCTTTTGAGGGACAAAAACTGCAGTAACTTTGCTGAGTCATGAGGGGCAAAGACCACCCACCCATCACAATAGCAAGGTGGGTGGAAACTATGGAACTTTGTGAGAATGTAGCTCCAATTAATCCTGCCCACATTAATCTAGATGCCAGGCTTAAAATCCCAAATCAGTTTTTTTCTCATGGGTTTTCTCAGAGCAGCCCAAAAGCATTGGCTACGTCAGCAATTTAACACTTAATTAGTTCACAAAACCTGCAGGAAATTGTGTAGTGTTTGACCATAAGCCAAATTGGTGCATTAAGGGGAGCAGGACCATTTTGGGGGGTTCAGTCAATACAAAGTTTGGAGGCAAACTCCTTCAAACACTCTTTAAACTCAGAATGTGGAACTTTACCGATCAGTGGAGAGGCTCAAATCCCAAAGCTAATCCTCCTTTTTTTTTTTTTTTTTTTGCTCCATTCACTTTCCCTGGCTGCTGCTTGTGTCAGAGCTTCTATTCATCTCCATCGCTCTCACTCTCCCTCTTTCTTTCAGACTCAGTTTTACCAATGCTTTATGTTTCTAAGTCACTTTTCTCTAAGACTTCTTCTTGCTTGCACTCTATTGCCGTCTCAAAATCTGTCTTAGAGCTTTCTATCGTTTTCACACCCACTGTACCTCTGTCCCTGTCAGCTGAGACCTTGCTCTACCTTGTCTGTTCTCTCTGCCTCTTTATTTTTTCCTCTCTTCATCTCACACTTTTTCTCTCCCTTCTTTTGGCCTGCAGGAGAAAGATCAAAATGTGTGCTGGTGGAACAGGGCAAGCAGTTTGTTTACACCTCATTATTACTGTTCCATATAGCCCCGCAGGGGGACATGCAGCACTTATTGTTGATGAAATGAGACGCATGCACATAGCCACAAACATAAACTTGCACACACAGAAATACACAAACTAATACACGGATAATCCCAATCATGCCTTCAATTCTTTGTCTTCTTTTTCCACTGTCAACTTTCTATTTATCATTTACTCCTTGTTTCAGTTTTAGGATGCTTCTGTCTCTGGCAACGAAGCTCCATCTGAATTTTCAGCAGGGCTCGATTCATGTTTTAATCATTGCGTTTGGTGAGGAGCTAGCAAGCAGTATAATAAGCGGCTGAAAACGTAACAAGGCAATATCCAACCGCTTCGAACGCAATGGAGGAGAAATACATTTTCATTGCAACTGAAATTGTATTTGCATTGAAAGCTGCTCTTGATGCAGAATAATTAAAGTACTAGTGACCATGTCGGTAACAAATTAAAGAGATGAGAGCGAGGAAGTGGATGAGAGAGGAGGGAGAAGAGAGAAAGAAGAAGGGAGGGTGAAATGGAGGAACTGTCTCCCAGCTTCTCTCCGGCATAAGTGGTGCAGGACATACTGTATAATAACAATGCTGTAATGGAACAAGGAAGGAAACTCATCTTAATCTTATTCTGCTTACCATTCTTTATCCTCCCTTTGATCCCACATGCATATTTATTGCTTTTACATTAGCATTTGTCCTCCAGTTACATTACTGTAACACTGTAGTGTTTCTATTCAGGTATTTTCATGGCAGTGTTCAAATCTCTCTGAGGTTGTAGGTAAAGGACAGAAATAAACATGCAAACAAATGAAATATAGATACTGACCTGTGAGGTCATCAGTAGGCCAGGAGCCCAGTTCACAGGCTCGGCAGGTGTACTCGTCAAACACAAATTCATTTTCTTTGCAGGGAGTGCACGTCCAGCAGCAGCTCACCTCACCTTTACGGATCACCTGAAAGAGACAGAGTTCCCACTGCCTATGTGAAGTCTCCCTTATATAAATGCGTGCGGTGAGTTCATGTGTATTTTTTGTCTACATGTCATCTCATATACACCAGCCAGTGTATTTATGTGAAGCTTTACTTTTAGTCAAGCAAAGTCAAGCAGAGAAGATCTGACAGTGGGGGGCAAACTGCTCCACAGTCTGAGGGCAGCAATGGAAAAAGCTAAGTCACCTTTGGATTCTGATTTTGAATGAGGAACACAGAAATATAAGCAATCAGTGCATCTGAGGGCTCTGGATGTAGAACACAGGCTGAGGAGATCTGAGATGTAGGCTGTGCCAAACCACGCAGAGCTTTATAAACAAATTTAATCAGCTTACAATGAAAATGAAAATGACCCAAGATCCTGTTTTGCACAGCATGTAATTTATGTAATCTCTAAGATGTGTTGTAACTAATTACATGTAGGAAAATTCACGAAAATGCAATCATGTACAATAAATACTCCTTATGACTGCTTTTAATTTTGTCCGTGGTGAGTATTGGACTGATAATATTGCATGTAATGATCTTTTTAACAATTACTTCCTGCAAAATGTGTACACCAGCCACTTAATATATTTTATGTACAGCATGTAAATGCTTGAAAAATACCTACTACAGCCACAAATGTCATCTATATTTGTCAGCATACCTTAATTTGTCCTTTGTCACATGGTTCACTGCAAACCGACTTGATGAAGGAGTCTTTGTTGGGCCAGATTTCATCGTCGTCTATTTTCAAGCCGCTGTTGTCCCAACTTCCAACGTTAATGTAATCGTAATAATCCTTTCCCATCTTTTTGAAGTTCATTATTTCATACCTGTAAATAAAAGGCACACATACAGTGGACATCACATACAGTATATAGTAATGCCTCTGCAACCCAACCCAGCCAATCAAATACGCCATCCATGACAACTCTGCCCAGTTACAGTGTCTACCTGCCAGGTGAGTCTCCATTTTCATCAAATAAGATTCCCTCTCCTGACACACCGGTAAAGTTGGTTTTCATCAGGAAATCAAGCAGTGTAGCCCCATCTATAGGTCGCATGGCATCACACAGGCCCTTTGAATACATGAACATTTATGTCATATTCAACATAAATGTTCTGACAGATTCTAACAGATTAAAAAAACTCTGTTTCATAGAAGTTTATATGATATGCGGAAACAGTCATTAAAACAATTGTATGCATACAAATGATTAAAAAAAATCTTATAGGTCAATCTAAGCTTATAAAGTATATTCAAAACATGTTTACTGTTTGCTGTACAGTGGAACTTACAAAATATGAAGTTACTATAAAGATTAGAGCAAAGCGAAAAAAAATTCTTCACCACAACTGTCCCATTCAGGACACTCACTGTAACTTTTATTTATTTGTTATTTTTTTTACAAGCAGTTTAGAAGTTTAGTCAGAATTGAAAGCCTGTGCCCAAAATAAATTTCATTTACATGTCTGCAAGACTTGAGTTTTAAGTCATTCCCACATAGTTAAAACACAAGTCAAAGTCTATAAAATGAAGCTGCACTAAAATATTTTTGTGGGAAAGTAATAAAAAATAGAATAAAATACAGCAATACAGATAAACCTGTATGAATCTGAATTTCTCAATTTATATACAATTATCAAATATTATTTTTCAGTTTATGCAATCATCCAGGTTTCTATCTTACACTGTCCCAGGAATATTTACAGTGTTATGTACAGTGGGGTCCAAAGTCTGAGACCACATCAAAAATCTGTCATATATTTATCAAAACCACAAAAACAATAAGACAATCTGGATTTAGAAATATGAAAAATACTTTACTTTATGTTATGACATATACAATGAAGAGGAAAGACTCGAGATTCTTCCCTATTTCTAGGTCAGCAATTCAATTTAAGCAAACTTGTGACATTGTCCATGTTAGCTCCTTTGTACATAAGATTTCCTGGAGTTGTATCTTTTCTACTGAAGTACATGTTTAGATGACACTCAAGCAGAACATTTCCTAGTAAGTAGCTTAGTGATAGAGAAACACGGAATCAGAGCTCAGAAAGTCAGAAGTCATACCAAGTAGCGTATCATGTCTAAACCAAGGGGTTCTAAGGTGGATGGCACTTTTAAACTCCTTGTGGAAATAGATCAGCTGTACTCAAAGTACAATCAGGCAGAGCAAAAGTGACCACGGTATCAGAAGATGAATGCATTGAGCTTTGTGCACTGAGAGATAGAAAAACAACTTCAACAGAGACACAGAATTTGTTAAATAAAGCAAGACTCAGCAAATGTCCTGTCAAAAGAAGGCTGTATGTTTGTACCTCAGAGGATGGGTAGCTGTCTCTAAACCACTTCTCAAAAGGGTAAACTAGGACAAACACTTGGGGTGGGCTAAGACGTATAAGCATTTTACTGTGAATAGTGGGAAAAAGTCCTACTTACTGATGAATCCAAGTTTGAGATTATTGGTAGCAATGAAAGGCTAATGCAAGGAGACAAATGGGACAGAAATACTGCAGTGCATCAAACCCACAGTGAAGCAATAGTGGGAAGTCTAAGGGTGTTTTGTTACTCTGGAGTTGACCGCCTGCGAATCAACGAATCAACATCACCCTGACCAAAGAGAATCTGCACTCCACTGTTTACAGACTGTTGCCCTCTGGTTTGCATTGCCGCACAGAAGGATTCATACTGCAGCAGGATAATAGCCCAAATACATTTTTGAAGAATTACTTAAAGGTAAAGAAGAGTAACTAAGTTTTGCATGAACTTGTGGAGTCCATGTCAGCTGAAGTGCATGCTTTCATTAAACCAATAAGAGGTGGAGGTATTCTGAAATTAATGTAATTTTTCAGAGATGCAACGTCTCACTTAAATTGTTCAACTGATATCTACATTTGTAATAAAAAAATCTTGTATTAAAATCAAAATATATGCAAACTAGGAGCATCTTTGCGGGTGGTCAAAGACTTTTGAACCCCACTGTATGTAATGCCACAATATATCAAAAATGTGCCACAAGTCTTCTTTAAAATTACAGTAACACTACCCAGCCTTGTGCACTCTTTCTGTGCCAGCATTCCCACTCTCCATCCCTCATCTCACTGGTTTATTATTGTGGTTTTGTCTAACTATGCCTCTACATTTATCCAGAGCAGCACCTACCTGATAGTTTGGGCAGAGTGAACGTTGCATGTTATGCAGGCCATATGCCATTGAGTAGATGGCATTAATGACAAACCCCATCTTCGTGTCCTGTGCATACTGCTGCCGCAGTGACTCTCGTTCTGCAGAGGTGGGTGGGGTGGGGGGTGGGGGTGATTGGGTTGATGAGAAGAAAAATGTATCAGAGGAACTCTTAATTTCTCTTCTAGTTATATAAAAAACAGTGTTCTTTTTTGCATCAGCATCAAAGACCACTCTCTTTTCTCTTCCTCATCAGTTACTTCCCACCTCCACATCTCATTTCTTTCTGTCTCTTTCTATGTCCTGTTCATTTGTATTTCACGTCCCATTTCATTAGAATACATGAGACATGACTCCCTTTGATGCAGTGCTCATACACTGTTTTGCCTATGAATGGAGGGAACGAAACAGAGATAGATGGGGGGAGATGAATACAAAGATGAAAATAAAGGGAGGGCTCACTCACAGCCACAAGAGATATTGCCAGATGAACTGGAAAAGCTGTGTGTATCCATATGGTGGTTGTGTAGGTGTGTGGTTGTGTGTTCAGCCAGTCTGTTTGTTATTTGCATTAATAGTGGCCATTATGAAAGCTCATCAATAAAAATGCAGACCGGTACTGCAGCCTGTTATATTGACTCAAAATAATCTGCCTCTTTCTTTTATTGAACCCAAACGTAGGATGAGAAAGCGGTAAATATCACACCTTACCCCAATAATTTTCACAGGACTTGACAATCAAGAACAATGAACCTACCTAATGTAGCTAATAATATCTCTGTCTCGAAAAAACAACGTTCATGTGCGGTAACTACAAATTATTCCAATTTGGTTGTATTAAAATTTGTGTCTGCACTTACTGCTACAGGTGCGGTTGTACTTGCTGCTCTCCTGTGGGTGGCCTTTCAGTCGACAGTGAAAACGATGCTGCCAGAACTCTGGAAACCAGGGGTTCCTCTGGTTGTTTTCAGGACGAAGCTTAAGGTAGTATTCATCAAACCATTTCACGTCAGCTGATTGGAGCTTGATGGTAATACCGCCGGCCGCTTCCCTAACGTAGCCATCTGTCACATCATACCTGTCCGCCCATCCATCACTGCAGAAAACACAAGAAGAAACATTTAGCAAACTCCAACACCCCAGTCAATTTATTCCAACAATTTATCCATGCTGATAAACATACTTGCTCCACATCAAAACAACATTTCTTGCTTGTTGTTGTTGAAGTCATTTGTTGTCAAAATGCTTATGCAGATGGTGCTGAACCGGCTTTTTAAATAACAGATATCAATAATACAGGAGAAGACTAACATCTAACTGTTGTAAACAGGTTGAAATAACAGTGTTTACTCCATGACAGCCAAGCACAAGCGTTATGGACAGATGGCAGTCATTTTCTCTTTTTTATTGATCAGCTGTCAAACATGTGGAAGCCCCATCATATCGAGGTATATCTAGGTACAAGGAGGCACTGTTCTGTTTTGTCGAGGAGTATAAAGTGTTCTGGTGTAGGATTCTGTCTGCTTTCAGGTTGGAATCTAAATAAACTGAAACCAACTCAGAGCGGTGTGACGCCAGTCAGAGATGTTATAAGGTGGTGACTCATCACTAAAAGAATACTGAATAGAAATGCATGACAGAATTTCACAGAAGAAAAAAAAAACGGCAATCATCTGCCACACTGGAAAATATCCAGCCAATCGTGTTGCTGCACTGACGCAAACGGAGACATGGAAGTGTGTGCATACATACTAGAAGTCTTACTGTGAGGTAAAAGTGCTTTTTTTACACCCTATTTTAGGGTAACCGTAAGAAGTTTTAACTGGTTATTCTACAATGGATTTTATATGCTGTGGTGAGGACTGAAATTGCAGGTACAGCTCTCTTCCCATTTATTTAAATGGGCAGCCGGTCTTGTTAGTCCAAAAAAACTGGCCAGAGGCATTACCAAGATGAATGCTGAGTGACGAGAGTTACTCTAGAGGGACTTTGCACCAGTCTGTGCTTGGCCTCAGACCAGAGGAGGTTGGGCCAGCACAACCCACTTGCACCTCAAGTAAGCAAGCCTGCAGGAGTCAGGATTCAGGTGAGACCTGTATCCTTTCTCTGCTTTCTGTAAGCAGTCAACAACAAACTGCAGACAACAAAGGTAGCCTTTTAGTAACTGATAGAATCACAAAGTTTACTGCTATTTTACTTTCACAGACATAAAATGAAATACTTTCTCCATAATTATACTCAGAGAATTTGGACTGCAGAAGTTAGGTTAGGCAAGTTTTTGACCCTTAATACAATTCCTATTCAGCATAACACAGGCTGCTTTAGCTCTGTCTCTTGATGTTAACCAATTCTGAAGAAGAAGAATGATACAGAAAGCCCCACTCTATAATTTGACAGGATTAAACTGATTAGGTTTGTTACAAAAGAACCCCTGGCTGTCTGAATCCGTGTGTTTGAGGCAGTTATCGCAGTTCAAAGGTGGTAATTCTCAGTCATGGCTATGACACATTATTTCGCTCGTGATATATCATCTAGCAAATAAAAAACACCATATGGACATGTTGACAAGGATACATGTGGCAGATGAATCCACTTGGAAATATGAAATCAGACAATGCCAACAACCCAGAGAATGGCCATTGCAATAAAAAAACAACTTGCTTTGATTTAACCTAAACAAGTAATGTGGGTGTATGGACCGTTCATAGGACCAGCCCTACAGGGTTTACTGCTAGTAGTTAAAGTAATCAACCTGATTAGCTGACCAAGAGAGAAACACATAAACCAGCATGTGCAGAGTTGCAAAGAAAAGTGGGTCATCTTTTAGAGCGCATCAGAGTTTTATGCCTTCTTCATTGAGGAGCTGAAACTACAATACACAGCTATGTGTGTGCTGGTATGTTTGAGTTGAGAAGTGAAGTGCTGGGGCATCAACCTGTCACCGTAACGAATAAGCCCTATTTCACACATCCATATTTCTGTAGAAGACATTCACTTGGTGAGTTATCCAGTTTCCTTGCAGGAATGGACAGAGAATGAGCAACAGAAGGATGGGAAGGCAAGTAAGAAATAGGAAAACAGAAATAGCAAATTGGGGGAGAAAAATTGAAAGGAGGCAGAAACAGAATGATTATCAGAGACACGTGGGAGGGAGCTCTTACATCATTATGGGCAATGTTGAAAATTCATCATACTGCTGAGAAATAGGCCTAACTACTATGCACAGGCGCACAAACACAGATACACACACACAGTGAAACATGGCAGTGGGAATATTCAAGCATACGCCAGCCGGGTGCTGAGATGATCTAGGTCAAATGGAGTATTTTGGCTGCAGCTCAGCAGCCATGCCCCATCAGACACCAGCAAGACGAATATAACTACCTCACCCACAATGCACACATATAAACTGTGTGGAGATATATTGCTGTAGTTTGCATTTTTGGTAGGGAGAGATTTGGGTTTACTGCTCCTCAAGGAAGAACAGATGGCAAAGTGAGTGTGTGTGAGAGAGAGAGATAAAGAGAGAGAAGTGGACGTGGATGACAAATCTTCTCTTGTCCTTTCACAACTACTGCCAACATGGCCTCAAGCAACACAATGGTCCTCAGCTCTTCCAGTGGAAATCAGTCTCTTTCTGTCTTCTTTCGTTCTTTTCTTTCAGTCCATCTATCCATCTTTCTTTCTTCCTTACTTTCTGTCTTTCTTTCTGGGTTCTGTCTTCTTTCTTCCTCTCTCTCTGAGCCTCCAGAGAACAAAACTCATTTTCTCCTACAGCAATCCATGCAGCTTCACTGTGATTGGAGTATTTGTGTGATGGTTTGCATGTGTGTGTATAAACTGTGTTCTCAGTTTGTCACCAAGTGTGTCTCTTTAACTGTCCCCATTTTTCTTTCTTCATGCCGTCGTTGCTGCAACCCTCCGCCTCTGAGCTGTGGTCATAAATCACAATGGAAGCATTTCCAGATTGCTATCCATTACCTGTAACCGTCCACATAAATGTGCATAAGGATGTAATGTGTAAATGAATGGTGTCATATTTGCTTGTTGGCGATAGGGTTGGAGATTGATGGGGAGGCACATGGTGGTTCAGTAGTCAAGGCTTGTTTGGCAGACAGATTCCTTTGGCAAAGCGAGGGCCAAGGTGGAAGTATGTTTTTAGTGTTGTTTGCTTGTCTGTCAGCCACAAAAACTACAGAAAAGCTAAATGTTACTTGAAAAAAATGGAACCAAATTCCAAACAAGGGCTGGTTTCAGTCAAGCCATTTGTCAGCATTTGCAAATTAACTGTGGATAAAGATAAATATTAACCTATGTGGCTGCAGAGACTTTTATCACTATTTCAAATACACCACTAAATTTGGCACACTACTTTTCATTCAACCAACTGGATGATTCTCAGCACACATTGCTCTGCATCATAATTTGTATTGATTTAAAAGCATATATCTGTTAAATGAGTCTTGTAGACAAAAAGTAAAAGTCAGCGGAGCTTGAAATAGATTTGACCGCTGACTGCTGTAACTTTTAGAGTTTTTGTCTCTGGTGCCATGCAGAGGACGTTGGATCGATCAGTAGCTCCCCTGAGGCAAAAAAATAATAGGATTTTGGATATTTATGTGAGAATTTTCTCCTAGTCTGTGTTTAGCAAAGTGTTGTACTGGCACTATGAGACACAGTGGGTGGAGGAGTGAGAAAGAAAGACTTAGAAAATTAGGGGAAAAAAATAGAGAGAAAAATCAATGAGACTGACGGGCAGATGCAGGGAAAACAGATAGAGAGGTAAACAATCAATTATCATTAATCAGCACTCTCTCATCCCCCTCTCTCATCAATAGGTTTCTTCTTTTTCCCCTGACACACGTTTTTTTTTTCTCCATCTGTCTTTTTTGCCTTCTCTCATTAACACCATCAGCTTTTCTTTAAGCCCCTCTGCTGTTTTTCTATCCTTCTCTTGTTTTTCATCCTCTAACTTTGTCACATTCCGCTGCATCCGTCTGTATTTGTATCCTCCACTCTCTTTTTGCAGCATTTCTAATGTGCCTTTTCTTGGACACAACTCATACTGTGTATACATAATATCTCTTTAACACACGTACACATGGTGGGAATGCTTTGTCTCTGTCACCGTGCATCTGTTTCTTTCTATTTTTTTCCTTTCCACCTTTTCATTTTTCTAATTTTCTGTCTCTCACTCACGCCTTCCTTTACTTGGCTTGTCGCCTGTTTGGCAAGGTTCCCGGCAGGACACACCTGCACCTCCTCAGAGGCCAAAATGACACACAACACTGGCAACAAGCACAAACACACACTCACAACTGCTCCTTCATTCATCACCTTTCTGAAAGCAAACATCATTTCTAGAAACTTCTACATAATTCCAATAAGCTACTCTTCTTTAAAGTTTCTGAACCCAGTCTGTGACCTTTGCCATGTTCATCCTCAGACAGTCTCACTAAACTATTTACTTGCGCTACACTGTACTGTCTGTAATCGCATAGCAGAGAAATGGAAAAAAAGATCTGTAGTGTTTGAATTTTAACTGGAGCTTCAGAAAATAATATGTTCATCCCTGCAAATATTAGCTCTGGACTCTGTCTTGCAGAAATATTAAATAAATTATTAACTTCCCAATTAGCACAGTCGCTCCCACACATGAAAATAGAATTTTGTCTCTACAAATAACACATTTTCATCTGATCCCACATATTTAGTTCTATTTGTCACATTTTCGTGCTTGTTTACATGTATATCAGTCACTGGTCAGAGGTTTTCCAAGGTTTGCTTCTAAGCGCCATCGTTTTTCTTTGATCATATTCAAACCACATATCATTCAGTGACTTTTGTATTGAGAGCAATTCTTTGTTGGATCCTCATGACTGAAAGTTTATTTAAAGCAAAGCTCAATGTTATAGGATAGTTTTTATCTGCAAAATGCAAAGAGGCCTTACATGTAAGATGTGTCATGTTCAGTGACTACTTTTTTTTTTTTATCATACAGTGTAATTTGTCTTCACCTGCGCCTGCTTGGTATCTTGGTGACTCGCCTGGCGTCAAAGCAGGCGGTGGGCAGAGGCACAGTAGGGGTTGAATGTTACTGTCTTTCAAACAGAAAACTGTAATTTTGTTGTCAAGGCTAAAGTCATTGCTTGAAATAGGATTTCATACTTGTACTACAAACACGGTAACTGCCAGTGGTTAATGTATAGATCTGTACATTTCAAATGTAGAACACGCAGAAGCTGCATATTATTTGTGGTGTTATGACAAACTAATGAGATGCAGCACATACAGCTGCAAGTCTGCAACTCAGGAACAAGGATATTATCCTCTTAGGAGACTGGACTCTGCTCAATTACAAAGTGTTTGGCGATGATTGACAGTAGCTTCTAACACACCCACTGATAATGTATGGTAATTGATTCCTCCCAGTGCCACGTAATTTTGAAGTGCACGACAGGAAAGCCACGAGCCTCCAAGCACAAAAATACCAAAGGTGCGCTGGCGAGTCGGTGCATACTATGCATCTGAAGAAGTCACACACTCCTCAACTTAAAAGACTACAGCCTATAGGGGGTTGTGTGCTGTATGGATGTTGAACTGAACACATACAAAAATACACACAGCTTACAGATCAACACCTACGATATGCAACTGTGTGGGCGATGTTGCCACATGAGGAGGGCTTTGGAGGAAACCTTCGGGGTATATGCATTTCTGTATCTACTGTATAAGAGAGTTAACTGCCTGTGTGTGTCTGAACAGGGGAGAACAGATGTATTTGTGCATGTGTGTGTGTCATCATATATTAGGCCGATCATTCTCTCACTCTATTCTTGATCTCAGTAACTGTTTTAAATGACATTCTGGCTCTCTCTCTCCCTCCATCTCTCCCCACATGTCTAGGAGGACAAGGCCGTTGCCATGGTTTCCAGCCCACGCTCAACCTGCTGTCTGTACTTTGTGTCTCATTAGAAGCACACTGGATTTTAAGGGTATGCACACACACACCCACGCACACCCACCCACGCACACACAGCCTCTCCCTCTCTCTGTCACACACAACTGCACACTTTTCTACTCACTATTCAATTAACATTGGGTGTCCTGTCTCTACCAATATTGGAAATGCTATTTGCATAATAGTACAGTATGCCAGTGTTATAGGCCACTGCACTACCTTAAGAAGAACTTTTACAAACCAATTCTACGTACTGAGGCCTGGGGCAATTGCCTTTCCATTCTGCTCGTTCAGAATATAAATAGAAACTGGAACTCATTTGCGAATGATTATTAATTTTCAGTTGGCTCTTTCTTGGTTATGAAATCCATCTCAGGCCGGAAGTTTCTGACTCTTTGAATTCCGGCAAAGGTTTGCCAGATTGATTTGGTTTCAGTGGCATGGTCATCGCTGTGCCTTCTGTGTCTTTCCCTTGTATTTCTCATAGTTATTCTTCATGTATGTCTCCTGTGTTTCCCTGCCTGCCTCTTTCTCTCTGTTTGTGTGTGAGTCTGTGTTGTGGGTGTGGCACTGCTCTCACTCTCCCAGCTCCCTGATTGCTGATCAGCCTGCTCACCTTCAATCATCAACTCAGCAGTACATCCATCCCAGTTCTTCATTCATTCATCGACAGATTGTTGTTTCCACCAGTGTGGTAGGTCATGTTCCTTGGCCACTTAAGACTGGTGCATTCTAAGCTTATCTCGTGTTGTTTTTGATCTTTGGACTAATCCCTGACTCCCTGTGCTACAGGATCATCACATGCCTGCCTGCTTCCCTGTTCATCTCCCTGCCTGCTGATCAGTTGTCCAGCTACGCTACCCCTGCATCCATCCAGACTCTGCCCTGCTTTGCCAGCTCCCTTCAGCCCTGTGCCTTCACATGTCAAAATCCTTAACTCCACCCATGTTCACTCCCTGACAACCAACAATGAACTCTTTCTCATTCCTTCCAACTGTATCTTGCATTTAGGGTCCCTTTTGCTTTTATGTATGTAGATGCTATGCAAATCAATATGTTGGGCCCATTATTTTATGTGGCAATGAAGATCAGCTGACCTGTCAAATAACCCCTCCGAGTTTGTATTTGTACTTGCATGTTCCACTGTCTGAAGAAAAGCAATTACGCTTGAAATATCATGAGGTTTTTAATTTACTAAATGTTCTAGGGAGCATTAATAGCAGTGCACAGACTATCGTTCCAGATGATGACAGATATATTTTTGTCCGGTACTCAGAAGTCAGGCATGGATGGTGCCTGCTCTTCGCATTTTTATTGTGTGTGACTGTATAAAAACATGAACTCTTTATCGTGCATCACATCAAGAGCATTATACCCCCACAGTTAAGCACAGCTATTCATGTTGAACATTCCTTCTAAATTAAAGTGAAATCGTTTTAGTGATCAGAGAATCAAACCATTTTTGAGAATCCACAGCTTAAAACAAATGTTCATTTGCGTTATTGTTCCCCTTTGACCTATGCCGTGCTGTGCTTGATCATGATACAGTGGCAGTTACTTTTTGCAAACAAGCCCTTGCTCATGTTTAATGAGAGAGTGCAGAGTGGTGGCATGCATTTAATTTTCAGCTAAGGTAGAAATCTGGATTGTTCTGTAATCGTTGTGCTAAATTTAGTTTCGCTCGAGAAAATAAGGTCACAGATTTTGTATTGGCAAAATATTTGAATTTGATCTGAAACTGTGCTGCCAATAGGTCACTTTAGTAATTAATGTCTGGGTTCAATAATAACATGCCACCCGACCCCAACCCACCCACTCTCTAGCTGCCATGGCAACCTGGCAGAGATTCTAGATGAGCATCTGCTGCTTACAACCATAATGACTGCACACACATGCAACTATACACAGGCACATAAACACAGAAACACTCACACACACACCAGCAGTCCAGCTACAAAATCTGACAGCATTAATTAGCTGGACAGTCAACACAAGCTGGGAAAGTGAACAGAGAACACACACAGATAGTTACAATCGGGCAGCGCAAAAAAACAAAAAACAAATAAAAATGTAGGAATGAAAGAATGTAAGCTGCTCTACATGTCTTTGAACATCCAAAACAAAGAGTGTTGGCAGCCCAGTAGAAGTACGTTCATGTGCTGTCAGATACTCAAACCAAGAAAACAAGCAACAAGCAAAAACTGATCTTGTCAAAAGGATCAGTTGAATTTGGTTGCTCTGTCTATGTAAAAAGCCATTGTTTATATGTCCACAGTTAAGTTATGGTAGCTGAAGGCTCCCCAATCACCAGCAACAAGTGTCAATTTGTGTCAGCACACAAAGTAATCTGCATGAGTCTAATTCAACCAAATAGGAAAAGCAGAAAGTAGCAGCTACAATAAACTTTGTGAACAGATTCAGTGTGAGGAGGCAGTGGTCACATAGCTGTAAATCAAGTCTGATGTCAGGTGAGGCAGAGCCTCACCTGACATCAGAAAGAAAAAAATATATAATGACAAAATGATTGAAATGGTTATATTTATCCAGTGATTTGTACTATAGAGTATTTATTTTTTCATTTAGCCTCATGAGTTTTGAGGATTTTTAAATTCAAAATCGCTGAATTTTCACAATTTCCGGTGAGGCAGCGGCGAGCTGAGCCTCACTTGGATTGCACAATCCCTCACTGCGCAGGCTGCCACACGAAGGCTGTCACTGCATGGCAGCCAGCGCAGTGAGGGATTGTGCAATCCAAGTGAGGCAGCAGTGAGCTCAGCCTCACTTGGATTGCACAATCCCTCGCTACCTGTGCTGGCTGCCTGCAGTGACAGTGTGCTGCTATCTGGATGTCACCAATAACATGGTTCAAAAACATTTAATATATGAACTAAATTTCCATAGTTCAGCTGATGTATATAATAATGTAGTGTTTTTGTTACCAACTGTATGTGTGTAATCTGTGCTGAGCAATCATAAGCGGCTGAGAAGAGGTTCTTGGTGAGGCAGGCAGTTCTCTTGTCTCATGGCAGGGGGCGCTCTGATCCCAGACATGCTTCTTGTGACTCTGTGGCTGCAGAGTAAGTGACAGCAAGCTAGACTAGGTACAATATACAGTTAGCAAGTCAAGTGCAGCGAAGGAAGGTAAGCAGACTTTTACAAAAAAGGAACGGATATTTTTGTCCAGAAGGAGCGGAGCATGGACTTCATTTAAAGGTAAAGGTAGGACTGCAATAATTTTTTTTTTTAAAAGAAAAAAGAAACATGCGTTTCGTGGGCTACACCTTGTATGTGTAAAGAATGCAGATATGAAACATAGCCCGTAAACTGCTGCCAATCAAATGGCAAATATGCTACTGTGTAGAGTATATATATTTGTAAATCAGATTCTGATGAAGTCAGTGCCTCACCAGCCATGAACCTCACCGCACTTCACTGGTGGCATATGGCCTAGGAAAACAAAAAGGAGGTGTACAGTAGAAAGTAATTCACTGGTGTGAATACTGTAAAGTACTGTCAAGTTACACTTCTGCCAGTGCAAGTATTAAAGCATAGTGAGCAAGTAAATCCTGCACTATTAATGCACTTAATGCATAAAAATAACTAAACAGAGCATTTGTCTATTAGGTTAATGACATCAAAACCTGATGTATGTATTTTGTTAAACAGCCAGATTTGTGTGAATTACATATATTGCACTAATATGACAACATTAGTGAAGAGGGCAGGGCTCCTCAGTGTGGTAATACTATGTTCACCATTGTTTAAGTCATGCTTCATATTTTCTATTGTCTATGTTGTGCTTAGACAAGTCATATCAGTGACATACAGAAGCATGAAAAGCTTAATAATCCATCATCATGAAGGGGTTTTAGAGAGAAGCTTTAGGAAGAGCACAATGAGCTCTCACTGAAAATTGTAATGTGACCAGAAAGAATCAACCACTCCTAAGCCACTACACCTCATCTATCAACAGCTTCAGAGAAACGAAGGTCAAAGTTCACCATGACAACAGCAAAACTCATTAAGCCAAATGTCAGAGCTGTTTCACACACAGACATAGTGGCGCTAAACTCTGTGTGTGTGTGTGTGTGTGTGTGACATAGAGAAAGAAAAGCAATGCCTGTGTGCGTGTGTGTACCCATCTGTGTAATTTTATGAGTGATCGGACCACTTTAAACGCCTATCATTCAATAACACACACACAAGCAGCATAACAGCCTGAGCCTGCTTACCTTGGCAGCAGGTTCACTTTTACTCATCTATCGATGCCACACTTCATTACCCTCTGTCTCTGCTTTTCTGACACTCTCACTTCTCATCTTTTTCCTTTTTGTCTTTTCTCCCAATGTGTGGATTCCCGCTTGCTTTTTTCTTCCCCACTTCCTCCACCCTGTACCTCTCTTGATCTGTTGTACTCATGCTGATTTCCTCCTTTCCTCCAAGCTTCTGCTTTTATACCCTTTTCTTTGTATTTAATTTCTCTCTGTTGCTCACATTTTCTAATTGTACTCACTTTGGTTGCTAGTGGTTCACACATTAATGGCTGTGTACTGAGTTATTTTGAGGGGACAGTAGTATAGTGACATTAGTGTCGTCTCTCCAGTGTATTCCCATGAAAAGATATAATAAAATAATTGCAAAAGTTTTGTGACATACTGTACATAGAAAGTTAAATATTTCAACAAAATAAGCACTTAATGCTTTCACTTAAATAAAAAGCAGAAATCATCACAATTGGAATCAGGCCTTTTCACTTTATGGTCACAATATGTCAAGTTTTCTTTCAGTTTTTCAGTGACGCTGTGTAATTCTTTGCCTAGACTTTACATTAACGTCAATTCCTAAAGAGAACATTTTTCAAACTGAAGATCAGCAACATGCACTAACCTTAGAAGCATCCTTCCTTCCTCAACTGTCTACAAAGATGAGTCACACAGATAGACGTACACAGTCCTTGTCTTTCTCAAATTCACCCACATACACTTTGTTCAGGCATGTGTAGGCATACAGAGTGTTTCAGATTTTGGCAACTTTGCTGATTTCCCCTAGGTTTTAGACAACAGAAGCTTGATTTGATATGTGACAGGGGGACAGACAGAAGAGAAGAGAAGAGAAGAGAAGAGAAGAGAAGAGAAGAGAAGAGAAGAGCATAATTTACAGAAATTTACAGCATTCACATTTACAGAATTTACAGCACAATTAGAAAAACATTTAATTCCTGGATTACTGCTGACTCCCCTTTTAATAATACACATTAACAAGAAGTAACGGTTAGACAACCCGCTGTTGCTTCTCGTTCATTCTTGACTGACTCATTGAAGCAAACTATAGCACAGAGGTCATTTCGAAGGGAGGAGAAAGAAAAAGAAACATTGGAAACTAACAAAAAGCTCTTTCCTAATGGAGAAAAATGACAGTCCAAATCTGTTACAGCAAAATGACAGTTTCATTTTTTAGCATGCTAACTTTAGCGACGTGTATTGACCTTCAGGGCATGCTGAAACTCACTCCATCACAGCTTGTCATCGAGAAAATGTCCTTGTTGGAAAATATGTCAAAAGCAATGGGAAGTAATTGTTTTGTAACAGAAACTGCTGCTAAACACATCACTGGGATACACCACTGTGGTTTAACAGCAAAATCTACAAGGACATTGTGTATATGATCAAATGCAATGGTGGAGGGAGCACGTTGGAAAATATCCCTTTCAGTTTGTTTTCATTAATCCCTCCACCTTACAGTGTCTTGTACTATGAGCTTGCACATTTTGATCAGTGTGTCCCCAGTGGAAACAGCAGCTCATAATGTATTACATGATTGGAAGCATTTTATGTCTCTAACAGTGCCATGGCCAAAGAGCATGGCGCTGATCTCAAATTCACACAAACCCATTCAAATCCAAAGTTCATACTTTCTCGCTCACATTGTAGGTAAGCGACTTTGTTGACAATGAAAACAAAAATCCAAGTGGAAGCTCACATTTGC
This sequence comes from Stegastes partitus, assembly GCF_000690725.1. Lineage (NCBI taxonomy): Eukaryota > Metazoa > Chordata > Actinopteri > Pomacentridae > Stegastes > Stegastes partitus. Next base: position 598,709 of record NW_007577766.1, on the reverse strand, counting down.
ATTGACACACACATGCACAAATGACGCCGCTAACGCTGCTCTGCAATAAAAACAGACAAAAAAATGTAATGCTGAAAGCAAGTTCTTTTGGAACATAATATTTAATTTTGTAATTATAACAAATGGCATTTCAATTTTGTTTTGATTTAATTTACTGTATGTTACAGCAGAACAGAAGTTGTGCAGCAGAGAGCATTAAAATTTAATGTTAAGTGAACCTCATATTTCCATTTAAATTTTGGCAGACAGGCTTCGTACCTACATTGAGCTTGCTTTTTGAATTTCAGTTTAAATTATGTTGTAATTTTTGTGCATGTTGAGTGAGAGCAAAACGCAACTGTCCATTTGCATTTTTCATTTGAGTTACAGCATAATTACCCCTCTCTACTCTCCGAACAGACGCACCGAGGAAAAATAAATAAAAGAAAGTACGCAGCAGATATGCTGGAAAAACTCGGTGTAAAGAGGGAAATAAAGAGTGGAAATAACTTGAGATGGAGAGATGCCATGACTTTAGAATGATGCGGAGGGAGAGTATAAGGTAAGAAAGAGGATGAATGAGTGCAGATAACAGATATTATTCCCCTCCAGCTGGGGTCTTTGTCTGGACGCAGTCAGGTGTGACAGCAGCACACACACACAGACAGTTAGAAGACACACACATACATTGGTTCACTAAAAATCTCATCTGCTATAGTAAGGTGGATATGTGTGCAACTAGGACAGAAAAAGACTCAGAGAGAGTTCCATGTATCTACTGTGACGTATGACTTTTTTATATATATATATTTCATTATATTATATTATTATATTGAATTTCCCTTCTGGGATAAATAAAGTATTTTTCATTTCATTCATTTCATTTCATTCATTCAGTATTTTGGGCCATCAGATGGGCTTCCTACTTGTTCATCAATTTCAAGAGAGCCTGACCAAACAAGCCTTATTGCTATAGACAAGAAAGAAAAAATGGACAACAAAAACTACAGCGCAACAAGTTGAATCCAACAAAATGCGTAGAGTGGATAATTATGGAAATGGCAGAAAGAGCAAAGCAGCAAGGGAGAGAAAATGAGACCTATGAGTGAAACACCAGAAGAAGTAAAGAGGTTAAAGACAACAAATTCCACTGAGATAAGTCGGTGCAGAAAGAGCGAGGATAAAGTGACACAGATATAATCTCTCGGGAGACACAGAATGACGGACGGAGAGAAAAGAGGATCAAAAGGGAGACGGCAGTGTTCTGTAAGGTTGGACAAGTGTGTGTTCTTAGCAAGGTTGAGAAAGAAAAGGAACAATAATGTTTGAGAGGAAAAATTGAGTTGAGCAGTGGAGAAAGACAGAGCGAGAGAAAGAGAAGAGGAAAAATGGAGGAATGATGTCGGAGGGAAAGAGCTAGAGAGAGACAGAGGTTGTATATTCTGCCTATTCCTCCTGGTATAGCCTCATCACTTTTTATTGCTTCACACATAAAAGTGTCATCTCTCATATTCAGCACAGCAGACATTGTAATATCACCTGCTGAGGTAATACACCACCAATGTAACATTACTCTCTCTCTCTCTCCCAGTCTTTCCTATTCCTGCTTTATCTTTATCACCACGGTGGCCTTTTGGTCTTCTGCTCTATCTCAGCTTTTCCTGCCTCCTCTATAATTTTTTTTCTCTCAGCACTGCCTTTCTCAGTTTCTATATTCAAAAATCTCTTGGTCAAAGTCAAGTCTTTTAAAGGCTGTGATTCTGGAGAAAGACTGTTGACATTTAGCATATTCTACATATTTACATAGTTAACATGTGCCAGATTAACCATCCCATCTTCTCTCCTATTTCCTTCCCAGTCCTGTGCACGAGCAGAAAGATGTGCATACCGAGCGGACAGCTAGAGGACCATGGGCGGGTACTCACTGACTTTGACAAAAAGTGTGTTGGAATAGTATTGCTGACTCTATCTTTAACTGACTTTCAAAAGCAACGTCCCAGTCTGGGACCAGAGTGTAAAGTCAGTTTGAAATCAAATAGTGTAATTACTCAGAGAAGCCAATTACATTTCAGACCAGCCAAATGATTCATTAGCTAAAAGATAATGTGAATACAATACTTCACCTAACATATGTATGTTGGCAGACTTATTGGTTGCGAGACAAGACACAAGGAATGATTACAGCAACTCATGCTGTATATGGCATGTCATCACTCTACAAACAAAGATTTGAAAATATCCCTTAAAGGTGCAATATACAAGATTCAAACATAAATATAGCATTAATATGGAAGCATACAACTGTCTGCTATGTAAACATTTTGCTTTCTTTGCAGAGAATGAAGTCACGCTCAGTGTGTGTGTGTGTGTGTTGTATTCTGAGGTTCTAAGAGCTTCCTCTGTTCTATGCTTTGACAGCTGGTCCTGCATGTTAGAAGATGTCAGCGCGTGACACCCTCCCTTTTGAAACAATTAACCCCCCTGAATATAGCATTCGTTTAGTACAAAAAAAATAATCATAGAATTTATAAACTAAGAATTCTTTTAAATGTTATTTGCCTCCAGTCATTTGTGAAAACAGATCCACACAGAACGGAACAGACACAAGCGTAGCGAAGGAGAACAGGTGAAGTGAAGATAACTTGAATTGAAAACAACTTGTCACAGCCATTCAGCGTACTTTACAATGTTACCATGGACTAAAGTTTCTAGTTATTTCTTATTTATATTTTGGCTCTTATATGCACATCCTTTTTATTTGTAAAAGAAACATGAAGCTAAGCAGTAGTTAAGGAAATGCTGCTTGACGGACATGCAGTGGTTTTAAATGTTGCATACTGAACATTTAACATGTCGGTAAACGTGCGTCAGACACACATCTTTGCAACTTTGCATTGTATGAAAACAAAAATGGTCATTCAGTGGAGGTTGCTCTGTAACTTGGTAAAAACGCACATAAAAATTCTGCACATGAGTAATACAAATGATTTTAACAAAAGTGTTTATTGAAAAAGCTAGTTTGGTAAGTATTAATGACAGAAAAGGACTAATATGCAACTTTTAAATGTACATATAAATTTCATTGTTTTATTTTGTGTTCCTTTTAATTTTACAAAAGGAAAAGTTTTTAGTTGTTCTATAATAATTTTGGTTTGGATACATTTTGTATTAAATTCATTTCTGTGTTGTTATTATTATTATTATGTTAACAGGAATATTACTATGTTATTATGAGTCATTACCAAGCCGTATTTTTTTGTCCTGTGAGTCTGTTTTAAGCTGGTAATGTATGTAAAATGTGACATAGGGACATTCTATTTTTGTAGTCCTGACAATGAAAGATTAAAAATAAAACGTGTTGGTATATTGTGATTATGACACATGAACTATTCTGACAACTGACAGTGGTCCAACGTATATAATATACACACATACTGTACAAGAAGTCGCACACCATCAGTATGTGTAACATAATCTCTATTGCCAAGTCACCAGTTTCTGTGTATGCGAACACCCACACACACACACACAACCTCGTACTCTTCTCCACACACATTCAACACACAGCCATTAGTGGACAATCTTGTATAACCTAATGATGGACCCGTGGCTTAGAAGCAGCCGTCATAGCTGTTCCCTGCTTTACACCATGGCAATAATTACTGGTTGGGCCTGCACGTGCGCACACACATAACCAGTCTGTCTGACAGCAGGGATTAGCAAGGAGAGGTGCAGCTAATGCCCAGTAACGAGACATCCAGCTTATCGCCCACAGAATCGTGTGCGTCTGTGTGTGCATCAGAGAGAGAGAGAGAGAGAGAGAGAGAGAGAGAGAGAGAGAGAGAGAGAGACTACCAGACGGAGCTGCAGTAAATTCGCTGCATGTTATTTTGGACTTTATTGACTTTCCGACGTCTCATTGTGCTCTCGTCTTTTTCTCTCTCTTTCTCCTATCTCTCATCTGTCACTTAAATTCTAGTTTGTAAGGGCTTTATTATCATAGAAGTTAGCTTTTGTTGCAAATCTGTTACAACGTACAACACAACATGACAGTACTGATTAACCTCATGCTATATATTCATTAACAGTTAAAGGTCAAATTTAAAACGCATATACGTAACTACATCACTAACGCAATAATAACAGCTTGCATACAAATGTATGAACGCATCCATGTACACAGCACGCATGTGAAAACAGATTTACAAGGGTATCATTAGACAGATGTTTTCACTCTGATGGCAGGTGTTGATATAATCTGCAGATATTTGGGTGGGGCTTTGTCTGCATTTTGAACTGATGTGTTCCCACTGCTTAACTCCTAATATCATTTTGTTATTTTTTATTTTTTACCAACCTTGTGGAATAAATTTCTCGATTTCAAAACATTGTGCTTGCCCTCTACTATCCTAATTAACTATGACAGCAATGTCTGGTCTCTGGGCTGCAATGTTTTGCGGTGGCAGCCAATCTCTATGGCCGGGCTGTGTTTGTAAATTTCTACACTAATAAAGTTTTAATAAACAGTCAAGTTAAAACTGATGTTTTTCTCAATTTTTATTGGTGGTGTGTTTAAGATGGATGTCGTTGGTGTGTGTGAGCCAGCCGCTGGGCCATTCCCTGGCTTTTCTAGTTGCCATATAAAAGCATAATGCTGTATTGATAATAGTGTGAATCACAGTAGGATGAGTGGCAACAAAATTTAATTGCGCTCTTTTGTATTTGCAGTCGCAACAGATATATTTCTACTTTTTCTCCAGAGGCAGTGTTTGTCAATTCTAAGGGTGGTTTTGTTTTGTTTTTAAAAACAACACTTATCTATCAGAATGTACCATTTACCCCCGAGCCTTGCAATAATTATTGAGCAAAGACAAGTGGTATTGCACTCCCATGTGTTGTTGAGGAAGTATGCAAGGTCATCATCACTAATGGGCCATTTATACTAATTAGGCCCCAGTGAGCCAAGGAGAACCCATTTGGTGTAAGGAGGTGAACTGAGTATATACATTTTGTCTACGTATTCAGTGAGAAAGACGGTGTCTTCTGTCCTCTTTGGAGTTGTTGTGTTTTAGCATCATCTAGTCCAGAGATCTCCAATTCCAAGTCCTCGTGAGCTACTGTCCTGCGGGTTTGAGACGTTTCTGTACTGCAACACACCTGACTCAGATTAATGGATCTCCAACAGCTTTTTGTCAAGTTCTACACAAGTCGGTTAATGGTCCATTAATTTGAGTCAGGTGTGTTGCAGTACAGAAACGTCTAAAACCTGCAGGACAGTAGCTCACGAGGACTGGAGTTGGAGATCCCCGATCTAGTCCAAGTATTTCTCTTGTTCTCTGATTCTTTGATGGCAGTAGGAAGTCACATTGCTCTTTGGGATTTGGGGATCAAGAAGCTATAGACTATAAATGTTTGGAGTTTTTATAGCAGATTTATACTCTGAAAGTGGACAGGGATTCAGTGACTTGGTCAATTGTCCTTACACTGCATTATCTTGCCTCTGAGCTGTTACCTGTGACATCTCTCATTATAGTAATGGGACACAGCAGATGGAGGCATGCATATAGTGCACTAGTAAACATCCTGATCCCACTCCTGCAAACTTTCTCTCTTTCACACACTCTCCGTCTTTCTATAATTTTCTCGCCCTCTGTCTCCTTTGTTGCTATGGTAACAAGCTGTGCGGGGGCTGTGATGCGGCACACATCACAGCCGTCTCGCTGAGCTCACTGGAAGAGAGGAAAAGCAAGGGGGACGGAGACAAACGGGTGACAGGGGTTGGTGTATGTGTGTGTTTGCTAGAGTTTGTGGAGGATATCCTTAGACTTAACTTTGTCATTTGACACCCAGTTCAGTTCAAACAAACATTTTGATATTTCATGCTCTACAGATAAAGGCTGCAAGCTCATTGGAACTTGGTACTTTCTTAGGTTAATGTAAAACCTGGCCACCACCTGCAGATTGCTGCCTATCAAGGGCTTGCAAGTGTTGCAAATAATTACATATCGAAGCCAATCACGTAATCTGACACCTTTATAAAGTCACCCAACACAAGCTTCAATGCTGATTACAAAGCAAGAGCTCATGAGTCAGAGTTGTACATTTTGTGTATTGCCCAATCACGGTAGGTTACACTGATTTACATCTTATTTACAGTCTTGTAACCTGAATGTTGCCAGTATTTTGCTACATTCTAACGAGAAAAATATTACTGTAGAGTGACATCTGACTAAGGAATTGTGTGTCAGTCTGTCTGTTGTTAATTTTTCTGAACAACTGTACATTCAATTTACTTCAAATTTTGCAGATGTATTGCTGGGGACCTGAAAAAGTGCAGTGCTGAATGCAAAGTTGTTTAGATATCGAGCTCTCGAGAAATAAACTGAAAAACATTAGTCAGTGACTACCGTTGAGGTCGCTCAGGTAACGGCACCATTGAATACAACCACACTTGGTCAAAGAATGGATTCATCTAAAGCAGGCATCACCAAATGGCGGACCTCGGTCTGGATTCGGACCGAGTGATGGTTCTGTCCGGACCTGTGACCAATCTCTGATAAAGTCACGAGAATAGATTTTCATGAAGCATTTTTTCCCCGACGGTCGCGGCTATAGACAGCAGGTGCTGCTACTCCAGTTAATACGACAATAGCTTTTAATAAACATAATTCAAAGACAGTAGGCTCGCACCACAACATGACAATCCAGGATCCATCCCACCCCTTAAAAAATTCACAATTATGTGATTTGATTGCTTTATATATGATAATAAAGTGAAACTAATCTAGACTACACGTTTTATATATGTAATTGTATATACAAAGGTGAAGGATGCATGGGTGATCTTTGGTTCACGACTTGTTCATTTTATCTCAACGATATCTTGTCACAAAGCCAGTGTGAGTCCATTTCCTCAAAAGATTTGTGCGATTCTGCCACAGCAACCTGCTTTCAGTTAATGTTTCATTTAATTTGATGGCCCATTTCTTGCTGTAACCTATTAACACGTCAGGCAATTCAACAAATTGCCTGATGTATTAAATCGATGCAAGCATCTGTTTTACTTAACATGTCAGGATGAGTTGATTTCTAAAAAACTGAATATTAAAAAAGGGGGGGAACAGTTAATGACATACTGCAGATGAGCTGCATTCTGTCTCTTGGCCTGTGTCATGTAATCCCATTTCTTTAATTGCTCCAATTTTTAGTGCTCTTCATACAAAAGCAAAAAAATAGTAATTTCAGAATATGGTATGAGACAAAACACTCGGCAGCTTCAGATTCTCCACATTCACATCTTTTATTTCACTGGGTGTCTGGGGCCATTTCTCAGAGGCATCACAGTTCATATTTCTCTTAATTACCTTTGCCTGGTTTGGAGTCGCAGCTAAATTAAGGGCCAATTCATTTCCTGTCCAGGCACTTCAGCAGATAGCAGGGCAATTCTTTACAGATAGCCTTTCAAATAAGTGATGGATGAAAAGCAAGAGTATTGAGGAGAGGAAAGAAAGAGGCTGAAAAGATGCTGCCGATTATGGAAACAAAGTACAGAGATACGAAAAGTCAAGTGCAGATATGAAAACAATGGGAGGGAATGAAGAGCACTGAGAAGAAACAGAGTTTTTTTTTTTCCAAATGAGATCCTTGCTGTAGCAATTTCACTTTGATAACAGTGCAAAAGCACATGTGGTTAAATAAATGTTCACAACATTAGCAATTTTTTATTTTTAATTTTTAAATTAAACTGAAAAACAAAGGGTAAACCCTTCACATTCCGGTGTGGATTACTGTAATGATGACCCTAAAAAGGATTATTTTGTGTGTATTGGAGTGCGTGCATGTTTGAGCATGCTGATCCAGTGTGCTGACGTAACAGCCAGTTTAATCCCACAGTGTAAATCTCAGAAAATGAGCAGCAAAATACCGAACTGAGAGCTCACAAGTGACTAACAGCCCAAACAACACAGTTTGTTGTACCAATACAGAGAATCATAAACACACATTCTCACACAAGGACAGATATATATTTATTCTGGATTACCTTCCCCTTATCTCCCTTTTATACAATGTCTCTGCGTCTCCTCTGTCTGTCCTTCCGTCTGTCTGTCTTCCCCTCCTATCCTCTCTAATGCCAAGCACTTTTCCCATTGGAGTGCTGTAAGAGGATAAGGCCATTCCCAGGGAGAGCAATAAGAGGATGAATATGTGTGTAGATGTGTTTGTGTGTCTGCCCATTCCTATGTGAGTGTGTATGCATACACCTATATTTTTGGTATGCTGTACATGTTGGTCAGTCAGTGTGCTGTTGATTCCAGGTGTTTGTATATATGTGTGTGTGTGTGTGTGTGTGTGTGTTTGTGAGTGAAAGTGCATCGATATGTGTACATGATGTTGGCTGTGTGTGTGTGTGTGTGCGCATACATGCCCACGGGTCCGCCCTACATATGGAAAACCTCTTAATTCCCCGTCAAGGGAATTTGAGAGTTGGAATAGCATTAGAAATTCCGATGTGTTCTTTTGTTCTTCAATCTCTCACTGCTTTTTTCTCCTTTCTAACTGCAGAGTGATCACTTGCAGTCATTTATCATCCTGTTCCTTGCTGTGAGAACAGAGAGAAAAAAGATAAAGAGGATGTGCAGCAGCAGAACTATCCAGTGATTTCATTGTTGGAAAATATTTACAGCAGCCACTCACCGGTTAATGTAATATTGTTCCAGCATGAAATCAAAGGGAATTGATACCATTGCTCTGAAATTGATTAAAACTGAAGTTCACAGTCTGCCACTTTTCTAACTTACTTGTTCTAAAATATGTTATTTCAACCAAAAATGATGTATATTGAACTGTGTAGCAACACCACTAAGATGTTACTTCCAACTGGATTTGCATAGTAAAAAAAATAATTTAGACTTCTCCCCTAAACTCCACAACGAACTGTCAAAACAAAAACATGTCACCTATTTATCAGTTATATATGTAAAGGTAAGATGACAACGTTAACCTGTTTCATAATGAAACGAAGAATTCAGCTGTTTGTGGTTGGGTACTTGTCACTTTTGCTGTTGCACCCCACTGTTGGTGGAGTTTAATTCTGTTGCTAAAAATAACCCACTCCCAACTTGCCATGTACCACTGGTACAAGGTCAGTGCAGCATAGGCTTACCACAAGGTTCGGATGATATATAATGTAATGCTATTTTAGTTAACTCGACATCCTATTGAGATGAATTCACAGTTAAAATCTAACTGCAGGCTCTGACCCAGAGGAAAGAGGCACAATAACAGCAACACGTTATGTAACAAAACCAATACCTCTCAAGTGCAACTGAAATAAATAAACCTTTCACATACAAAGAATTTATTATTAATAAAGGAGGTCCTGTTTCTGTGTTTATGCCTGGTCTAAGCAGATGAACACATGCCAGCTAAAGCTTGTTATGACTCTGTGAGAAAATAAGATTACAGTTTTAAAACAGGGCATGGACAAGAAACAGCCTTTATGTTTTTATTGTTTAGGTGTCATTTTCATTTGCATTCTACCCATATGCTTTTTGATTACTTGGCATGTCTTAATGCCAAGGATCCCTATGAGGAAAGATCTGGCCATATTTTATTAATTTCAGCTTCAGCTGAAAAAAAAAATAAAAATCTGTACAAAGCGTTCAGAAAGTAGCTTCTCATTTTCAGCAGGGGCTGACCTTCACTTTCACTGGTTAAAATGGCAACGTTGCCAGAGGTAAGTCATATGAGCTGTCACTAATTAACGTTAGTTCAGGAGTAACATGATGACAGGCTAAAATAAAACATGGCTGTTGACAAGTTTCTGTGCTCTCCACAGGTCACTGTGTGGCTAGACTGGTTATGAGGGCAACTCTCTGAACCCCAACTTGCCAGCAGAAAGGCATGTTGGCATGTTGTCTTTCTAAAAAAAAAAAAAAAAAAAAAAAAAAGTGCACACATTTATTAGCACAAGAAACTTAGCTTAAACTTAAAATTATATTTCATTATTTTCCTTAAAAAAAAAATAAAAAATTTAAAAAAAAGCATCCGTTCGTGCAACCGAGGAGCTATGACTGACTCAGCATGTCTTCAATTTCAGGAGTCGCATTCAGCAACAAGAAAGTTGTTGTCCTGGATCTGAATGTTTCCTGAATGAATTTCTACTCAACTCAAACAACCATTCATAAAAAGACGTTCCTTTAAACAGAGAAATCAGAAAGGTAACAAAAAGACAGAGGCAGGAAGCCAGAGCAGTAAAGTGTCAAAAATTTAAGAGAATAAGAAAAAAAAAAAAGGAAATGGAGGGCAAAAGAAAGAGACAGGTAGTGACAGACAAAGATAGGGAAAGACCTGTGAGTTGAATAAAAAATTCTTTGATATTGGGTAGTCTCAGTTCAGCAGCCTTTTGATCGGCTGTCTTAGTAGACTTCACCCAAACTGAAAACAGAAAATGAAAGTCAAGGTAGAGCTTTATTGGAGTTTAAAATGTGAAGACATAAACCTGCTGACAGAGTTCTTTGATATGTGGTTGACACTCTTGACAAAAAGGAAGAAAGAGATCCGGGGCACTTTGCATCATGATTTCCGTCCTTTGTCAAATTCATGGGAAAAGGGCTTGATGTGATAAAACAAAAGAAAGTCAATAACGATGATAAAATTTGAGTCTTTCCAAAGAAACCTCAAATGTTAAATCAAATGAAAGATGACGGCCTTTTGTCTAACACATTTCACAAGTTTGCATATTTGTTCAATAACATACAGTTCGGATAGAATAAAAGTTTTGTTTATTCCGTTGTAGCATTGCTTTTGACTAACAGAAGCTGGAGGGAGAGACATTGGCTGAGACAAGAATCTTAGGACTTATAGATCAATCATCCGTATTTTCTGTGAAATCAGAGAATTCGTAAAAGATAACACAATTGACAGATTGACGTAGGATCACTTATTGCTCCAAGGAGCAAAAACCTTCATCATGTAAGTGTGGGATAGATGAGCGATTAGACTTCCAATTACCCAAACATTTTCTTAAGAGATTAATTCAGTCCTGAAGCTAGATACCCCTGATGACCCAAGCAGTGAGTCATTAGCACAGTTTTCCAGAATTACATTTTGAAATCCAACTCTCTCACATTTCAGCAACATGTGTCCACAACGTGCAGCATGTGTGTATTCAGACAAACTGTCGCTCTCATTGAAGAGAGAAGCCAATCAACAACTACTGATCTCACAACTGCACTATAGAGAGATCACGTACAGTCATAGTCAGTCAAACACAACTGCATACCTGCACAGTGCCCTACAGTCACAATCTACAATGCACAACCTGTTGTAAAATAAACACCAAGAATGGATAATTACACAAATTCACACATATACTAATGGACACGATAAACATGTTCTACTTCAAATTATCCCTTTCGTTCCCCTTTTTTATTCATCAATCATTCATTAAAACATATTCCCCTGTGTTTAAAGAGAAATTTGCATGTTGACTTCGACATACAGCTCCTGGAAATGATTGTTCAAAAAGTTCATGTTTTGGATGTTTTATGAGACATAAAGGCAGAAAATCCAGATGAAAAGTAAGTGCTCCTAAAAAAATACATTTATTTTTGAAAATATGCAATATCACACCACATAACAGAGTCCCTTATGCCTCAGCTCACTGCAATAGTAGGTGACAGTTAGTGTGAAAGGCTACAGTTCAGTTGGTCTTATTAGCCAAGTACCTTGCATTTCATAATTTTTCTCTCATGGTGATTTACTGCATCTGGACATCGAGCCCACACTTTTCTTAACAATGGAGCTAGTTTTCATGTCTAGGTCAGTTTTGTGCAGGTGAAGAGATACGACTTCACAGCTATATTTGCAACAAAAAATGTGGTCATGTGCAGTGCTCACTTAAAACAGGAGGATTATGTTCCCGGAGACACAATGGAGTTCCAGATGGGATGTCTAAGTCAGGACATGTGAGAGTGATCGCTGTTGCGGTTTCTTTGGTACGCAGTTGCACCATCAGCAGCAGCTTCCAATTCTGGAGCAGGCGGGAGCAATGGCTACAGATCCGTGAGAGATTGGGCTCAGAGACAATGCCAACTGTGTACGATAAGTCTTTTTTGATGTTTGCAAATGTCTAAATTAGTCAGCTCGCTCCCATCTTACTCTCTCTCCTCCATGTGGCACCATAAAACAAGTGTCAGTGTATTTAATTCCAGCTGATGCTCTCACAACAGTTTCTGTTATGATAAGTATCAATACTAAACACAGCCAATACTGACTATGTTATATTCTGATATGTGATAATAAACTACTGATCTAACACAGTATAAGCTAACCTTATCAAATAGCAGTCACTCATCAAGACACCTGCACCTCTGGTTGTCCTCACACCAACAAAATAATTTCTCACTTATGGTCATTAAGTCTCCTTATCCTTATCTGCTCCTGGTCTCCCTAATGCCTTGGAGGCTAATGATTGTAAAGCTATGGTCTGCCATATGTTTATGAATGCACATTTTCAACCTCTTCCATGTCAAACTATTGTTAGGATCTACAGCTCTTTTTACTAAACTTGACCTAACTTCACTGCTTTCCCTTTTAAATCATGGCCCAGTTGTGTTTTTAGAGGCAGGCATAAAACTCGATATATTACTGCAATACACAGAGATGTTTCTCTTCATAATAACGTAGTCTCTGCTTCATTTTCCTACACATTAACTCACTCGGGTTGCCAACCTGCAAGTTGCTTTTTAATTACAAGCAGTCTTTTACAGCAAAGCAATGAAAAGAAAGAGCAGAATTAATTTTCATCATTTCACCAATTAAATGACATGGAACAGCTCTTGTTTTAATCAAGAGTAAATTAACATGATACTAGAAAACAGACAGTTCCATATCCACTCACAGACTGAAATAAACCCTGGATCTGTGTGCATGTACAGTATGTGTGAATGTGTGTATCAACACCTGTGTGTCTACATGTTCCCAAGTAAATGTGTGTGTTTGCAAGTGCAGACACATCCCAAACACAGCACTGATGCGCAAATTACACTCCTACTGTGAGCGATTTGCTTTTCATGTCTGACAAGAAATCTTTTATTACCCTGATATAAGATTGCCACACACACACAAATATATACACACACACATACACTAAACGTGTCTGCTCTCTGCTCTGCCCTCAACAGCTAATCTCTCCTCACTTCAATCACCTTCCCCCTTCTCTCCCATTCCTCTTCTTTCTAAATCCCTCCTTCCTCTCCTCGCTTCGTTTCCTTGCGCTGCCCTCATCATGTCTTTGATCTCATCTCACAACCTCACAGGTGTACAACCCACTATAAATCAATTTTAAAGACAGGCAACTCGAGTCACTCAGATGTTTTACCATGAGATGCATCTTTCCAATTGCACTCAATTTAAAATCACAAGAAAGTCTTGCCCTAAAAGACAGCTGTGGTGTCAAGTGGGGAACTGCAGGGGTCTGACCTCGATCAGCTCAAGGTCTCTGTTATATATCACGCTCTTTCACTCTGACAAAATGCAAGCAGCTGGATTCAAAGAGGGACACAGAGACAGAGTGGGAGATAACAAGATAAAGTCTAAATGAGTGGGGAAAAAGGAGTAAAGTAAGAGAAGATAAGGAAAGAGAAAGAGTATGAAGAGCTGTATGGGGGAGGACAAAGATAAAGGATGTGTGGGTTCAAAGAATATGACAATGTCACTGAAATGGCCATCAGCATTATCAGTAAGGTCTTCCTCTAACAGTCCTCAATGCCGTCACAGACATTGTCAATATGAACATGTTGTTGTAGGAAAAAACAACATACAGTACACATTTACTGACAGTCACACAGACATATATAAATGCACCCACGCATGCACATAGCCATTCACATAAACACATGCGCATGCGCCACATATCACCCCAGCTGCTATGCTGGATTCATCCAAATATGGTAGGGGATATTTCCATGGCAACAGCAGGGAGAAGGGGTGCAAACTTGTGCGGGATGATCTCCAGAGAGAGTCTGCTTTTTGACTTTTGATTCAAACTATTCTCTTTCTGTTCATTCAACAGTATAGTTGTTTATTCAGCACAGTCACAACATTTGCCTCTTATGGAAATGCAGACAATCCAGCCTTGGTAACATATTGGCTGCCATGGTAATGCAACTACAGTGCTTGAACTGCAAGACTGCAAAATTTGCATCCATTGGTTTTAACCCATGACATTTGTATAAATACTATTTGTACTTTCAAACTAATGGTTTTGCTGTTTTCTTTTTTTTCCCATTTCCCTGAAATGTGCTGCGAAGCAGCAGCAGCAAATTAAAAAAAAAAAAAACACATCCAGCACTAATGGACTAGACATAAAGGAATAGGCAAAAGACAGCCAGTGCATGAGAGAAAACATACATCAAACTGTAATAACCGACCATAAAATACAGAGATGCTGCTGTGAAGTCAACATTATTATAAGTCACAGCCTTTATCATTGGCCGCTCAGCATATTATATATGGCTGCAAGATCCAAGAGGAACACTTTACTAACTGTAAGTGGAAACAGATTTATTTGTGTCTGTCATAAATAAGACTTCATCTGAATTTGAGAAGGGGCTGGATCTTTCATTTAAAAAAGAGGTTTGAAGTTGATTTAGAGAAATTTGACATGACTGAATGTGTATTTGTGCTTGTAAATGTGTGTGTGTGTGTGTGTGTGTGTGTGTGTGTAGCATTTGGAGTGGTATCTATATGTCCCATGTGGCTATAGATATTTATCTCATCCCATCTATTCATTAATGGGTCTGTAGCCCTTTGGCACCATGAGGAATTATAGAACAGAAGCAATCAATATATTCAGGCAGCGCGCCTGTGTGTCTACATT
>NW_007577766.1:556222-583791 GCF_000690725.1 Stegastes partitus | reverse complement strand
TGTGTTTGTGTATGACATAGTTTTCTTTAGCAGCCCCAGGACCTGATGAGGTTTTAGGATTATTTCTAGGAGGAGGAAGAACACATTGAAATGGAGTGACTGCTGGAGATTTGTGAAGTACAACATACATGGTAATTCTATGGAAAATAAAATTATTGAACTGTGCAATTCTTTAGAAGTGCAATGTTTATATCATGTTTTCAATATATGGTAAACACACCAAGTTTATTGTCACGCAAGAGCCTAGCCTAGAAGCATCAGTGAATAAAAGAAAAGTAGTTAGGGCTAACAGGTTTCTATCAATGTCTATAATCAGTGGTGAAGCCATACAGGACCCATTCTCACTAAAGGTAGAAGTGGGTCTATATGTGTCAATACATAAAGTAAGTAAGTTTCTCAAGATGTGACTTGACCAACTCAAAAAAGACGACAGAATTAATGAGCCTGACAATGCTAGAGGCAATACCACCAAGATACTGATATTACAGACATTCCATATGTTCATGTGAAATTCTTGTACGCCATGTGGCACACAGCCCATTTCAAACACTAAAAATACAATCTTGAGGTCCGGAGATCTTGTGGTATTCCATAGTTATCTCCTCAAGGTGGCTGAATCTGTGTGTTCCTCTGGTAATGTAATTATCCTGGTGTTAAACGAACTGGACTAATCAGAGGTTCCTTCCACAGACCTCCAGTGAGCAGGGCACCCACCCGTGACCATCTCCAATTTACAGCTACAGTCCGTTTATGATACTGATGCTAATGAAGTCTAATATTCAATTAACTGACCTAATCAAAACAGACTGGCCAGAGACACAAGACTACAAGATGTACTGCAAAAAAATATCAATTTTAACAAGCCGTTAAGTTTTATATTCACCATTAGAAAACAATGTTCTTCTAACAACTGGAAAGCTAAATGGTGAGAGAGCTTTAGTTGAGTGAAATGCTTTTTCACTTAGTTGAACAATGTAAGCAAGTAGTAGAAATATAGGATGATGGTGCAGTACAATTTTTAAAAATGTAGAATCAAGTGTATCGGATTTGGCAACAAGTTATGTTAACATTGGCAGACAACTTTACACGTTGAATTCAAAGAATACATAACGACACTTCATTTGGTTGTGTTAAAAATGGACATGGAACAAACCACTGCCTGTGACAAATTTCAGAAACAATGTTGTGTCCTATGACTAATCTTTTCACCTTCTTTTTTGTTTTTCCCTGTGCACAGCAGTCATTGTCGCTGCGAATTTTACTTTTGTCTTTTGAAAGAATTTAGTGGGAATTATCCATCAAAATCTCTGCAGTCACAAGTTGATGACTGATCCATTCTTTTAATTCTATGGGGACAAGATACTCTTCTCTGTTTTCTGATCTTTCTATCTCACATTACACTTTCATGTCTCATGGCAAGGCAAACCCAATTAACAGAACTGCAACAGATTTAGTACAGCTTAAGACTTTACCTCACTCCCAGCAGGACAATGACGATGATGATGATGTTGATGAGGATGATGTGTAAGATGAGTAAGATGATAATGAGTATCATGGTGTCGATGACAACAAAGTGATGCCTGCTACACAGCACAGATCACTGGGGGAAAGTAGAACAGAATTGAAAACAATTATATTTGTGGCATTTTAATAGTAATCACAAAATGGTGTTTACAATTTGTCCCAAATCTTTTTTTTTTCTGTACACTGGCTGGCATAGGTGCTAAAATCATTATTCATCTTTTGGTAATTACACAGTTGGCATAGCAACCAAAACTCAAGAGGCCATTTGGAAGGTTAATTTTGTAAATGAACTGTAGGAGGAATTTATCTAAGTGAGAAGCAAGCCGAATGTAAATGTATGTTTTTTGTGAATGTACAATTAGCAACAATGTCTCTTGGTGTGCATTTCAATGTACAATGTATTTGGGTAGGACACCGTTCAGTAGATGCCTCTTTGTCATACAGACGTCTACTGTCGCAATTTACGGAGGCATGGCAAAAATCTACAGCTTTTCCACTAACGAGTCACAGAGGTTTTTAAACAGTAAAAATTTTGCCTTCAAAAATTAAGACAGACTTTTATAACAACTAAGTCAAACAATATTTAGAAACTGTCTAGCTACTACTGTACACATTAGAGATTCCAGCAGCCTTCTGTAGCAGAGATGGACCATCTCCACTGATTTAATTACTTTCCCTGCTAGCATAGTAAGAAATGACAGGACATTTATCAAATAAACAATTATCCTAAAACTAATTTAATCACAAAAGAATAAATGTCTGTATCTGTCAAATTCAGCTCAGCTAATTACAGTGGTTGGTCTGCTACACTCATTCATTTGCTTAATGATAATAATATGAAAAAAAGCCAAAAAAAAAAAACCCAATATGTCATAAAATCAAGAAATAACACTTGTCAATTTCATTCGTGAAATGTCTCAGACAAATGGCTCAATCAGTCACAGTCATCTGGCGATGTGTGCAGCACTGCTGGTCAAAGACAAGGTTGATGGTACTTTGAAGTCTAATAATCACCAGCTGGATGCACGTATTATGCAAAAAATTGCTGAAATTAGTTTGAAGTCTATATTTACTATCTGGGCTTTATTTTAATGTTAATAGCTCCAGGACTGCAGTGATTAATGCCATTATCAGTTAGACTGCTGATTACTTTCTCAATTAATCATTTAGTCAATAAACATTAGAAAGCAGTGAAAGACGCTTTTCACAATTTTGTCAAGCACAATGCCATGTCATGTTTTATCTAACCGACAGTCCAAAACTTAAATAATTGATTTAAGCAAGAAACTCTCAATTTGAGAATGAATGAATGAGGAGATAAATCAATTATCAAAGCTCTGAATACCTCTGTGTTTATAATCAGAAATGGCTCTCCGAAGAGAAAGAACAGCACAGGGCAACATAATTCAGGGATCCAGTGGTATACCTCAGTCACATCTTTTCATAAGTTGCTGGACATATATGCAGAGACGAGTTTTCTTGGGAGAAACCTTGTACAGACAAGACCTATCAACAAAAGACAAATTCACTTTGCAGCCCCACTGACCTGCCAATGAGGAGGAACTCTCCAACCAGTCCCTGGCGTCTCATAGCCATGAGGATATTGCGGACAGTCATGCCTTCACAGAAACATGCCACTACTCTTGCCTTGGGCAGGTGGGCCCTCAGTCTCTCCAGCAGTCGATCAAAGCTCAGCTCTCCAGCATTGCTCCAGATTTTGCCTGGGGAGAACATGGCAGACAAATGCATTGACAAGCCCGTGACCCTCATGAGATGCTGGATCTGCGTTTTTATCTAAGATGTTAACCTTCAGCCTGTTTTTGTATTGTCTGGCACAGTTTCTATCATTTTGCTCAAGTGTCTACTACCTGATACCCACAATGTAAAATGAAAACCTTCACAAGAAAATAAAACGGCTTAAACCCTGAACTTCATTGCAATATATGCCTTTTTTATTTTAAAGTAGTAAACGGGCAAAAACTATACCTGAGAGTATTTCTCTTTATAATGCTAAGCATCACTTTGATGTGGGTGTAACACTGCTGGCAGCTGTGCTTCTGTTTTACTGGTTTTGTGTTTGACACTTTACCAAATATAACTCAGTCAGGATTTAATACGACTGTCTATATCTGTAATCCACAGAATTTATTTCTTTAAATTGACTTTATTTTTCTTAGCCTGTGTCTCGTACCAGAGTGGGCGATACAGATTCCCTCCTTGGCTGCCATGTCCTTGAACGCTTCCATTCCACTTTCACCATAGTTACCTAGAAAAGCACAGAAAAGGTACAGATGGATTTTTAATTAGTTCTGTTTTGTTATAACATTACCAGACAGACAGACAGACAGACAGACAGATAGACAGATAGACAGATAGACAGATAGACAGATAGACAGATAGACAGATAGACAGATAGATAGATAGATAGATAGATAGATAGATAGATTTATTTCACACAACAGGGCAGTTACTGAATGACAATCAAGCCAGTGTTAGTGGTTGCTGTCTCATTAATTGGTGCTCAAAAGCAACATCAATTCAATCATGTTTGACAACTAGACCAAAAACTGTACATGCAGTTGTACACCTTGATCATTTATTGGCACGTTATCAATACCTGTTTCTTTATTTAGAAGGCAGCCTTGATCCTACCTTTCAAACAGTATTGAATAGTGTAGCTGTTTAGCTTGTCTTTATAGGTTGTTGTTTTTCAAGGATCTTACAGTGATTTATTGGTAGCGAATCCTTTGCCAGCATTTTATACATTTGCAGCGACTTTAAATTAGGTCTTTAGGTGTGCAGATTTTGTGCAACGATGGATGGATGGATGGATGGATGGATGGATGGATGGATGGATGGATGGATGGATGGATGGATGGATGGATGGATGGATGGATGGATAATTCTGAGTGCAATTTTAATTTTGAAAAACGTGCCCACACTGCAGTAAATTACATGCTGCCATACTACTCACAGAAGCTCAAATTTATGTCAGAGAAAGCATCTTCCCACTGTGGCACCCCTTTCTCTGCCAGAGAAAGTGGGTGACCTGGAATTTATGCTAATGAAGGGTTGCACACATTGGCAAGAATATGATAGGATTCCCCCTCTCTAATTTCTCTTCCTCTCCCCTTTTATCTTCTTCCCTTCTCTGTGTTGATTTAAGAAAAGATCAAAACTCTCTCTCTTTATTCCCTTTTCTATCCAATGCTTGCTCCTGTTTACTGTGGGTTTTATTAGCAACGGAGTGCACCCTAATTAGGTATCATTGATCTGTGCTCTACATAAATTGATGAGGAGGAAAAAGAAGAGGTTAAATGAAAAAAGAGAAAAAATACAGTGGATAAAAGGATGGAGATAGAGAAAAAAAGAAGAGAGATGGTAGGAAAGGAGACTCCACAGAAAAAGGAAAAAAGAGAGGGAGATGAAAAGTACATAGAAGAGAAGAGGTCCCACAATCCCCGACCACTGCACATCTCACAATCTCACAGTGTGTGTGTGTGTGTGTGTGTGTGTAGGTGTGTGTGTGTGTGTGTGTGTGTGTGTGTGTGTGTGTGTGTGCGTAGTCAAACAAATGATGAGTGTGGTGGAGTGAAGTGTAAAGTCCTGTAATTAGTGTCTCAGTGAGAGGAGTGGGAGACAGATGGCACAGACCATCCTTCCCCTTCGCACTTTGACACACACACACGCACACACACATTCATTCTGTTACCATCATCAAAATCGATAAAGCTTGTAACCTACTTCACTCTGGACTCAACAGGGATTTATGTGTGAGACATCTCTCTCTCTCTCTCTCTCTCTCTTTCAGTCAGCCTGCCGTGGGTCTCTTTATCACTCTGTTTCTGTTGCTCAAACACACATGTACTCTCTATAGGACTCAACATTACCAGCACAGTTATCACACGTACACACTTGTGATTCCACCCCTCCAAAAAAAAAACGAAAAACTCACCCACACACGAACACATTCATCAGTCTGACATAGGTTACAACCAAAGAGTCTGCCCTCACTACTGCATCTCAAGTTAAACTGATTTTACAAGATACTCTCCAGCAAACACTGACAATCATTTATTTTATATTTGACAGGTACAGTGCTCACTGAGCAACAGGAGAAAGAAGTGTAAATGACTTAGCCTGAAAAGCTACATTTCATCTGTTGTTTCTGACCATCCATTAAAAGAGCTTCTAAAATTAGATTAAACAATCATATAAACTTTATGACATACAACATAACTGAAAGACATACACTAATATACACTGGCACATATTTTAAAGTATCAACAATCCATAGCAGAGCTTAACAAGTGATTAAATATCAATCATTATCATGATCTTGACTTTACACAATTAAATGAACAGTATCAGCTTCAATATTCAATTTTAAATGCTCCAGTCGCACACACACAAAAAAAAACTCAGCTAATGATCAAAATCACTTGGTTTCAACTTGGGTAAATCTTAGATCAGAATACCATATTTCACTGTCAAATAATTTCTGGTCACACATTTGTCTGAGTTGTGTTTCCTCAAATAAAGCAAAACGGCCATTACATTTATCTCGTTGTATTTTGACAAACTCTGTCATTGTATAATGTAGTGCAGCAAAATTTGTAAATAAATATTTACATATTAAAGTGCAAAACTCGTGATTCAAACCAGAAACTCCTACATGATAAAAATAAATAAAAACCAGAGCTTAATATTTGTATATTGTCTGTATATGAAACAAGTGCACCACAGACACTTTAAGTGACACGGGAACATGGCATTGTCAGTGTTAACATAATCAATTACGCCAACTAATCCCAGCAGCCCTATCTTACTTTGATGCAAAAATCTGGGCATTAGAAGGTACGTAGTACAACATGGAGGTGAACAGCAGTGCTCTGTTTATTTGAATGTAGAATTGCAATAAAATTATTCAATCCCTAGAGCCAACGAATAATTGTGATCTCATGATTATCATCTTGGTTATAATCGGACAGCCCTAATTATACTAAACTAGTAGAAAAACATGTTTAATAATATGACGATGATTGATAAAAGAAAGGCAGGTTACAAGAAGACAGAATAAAAAGGTAATTAGTATTCTAATGTTCACATGATTGACTGTTAACGAGCTTTAACTGACCATTAAAAGAACCTCAGACAAACGTGAGATAATATTGAGGAATTCATTCTTATTTTGATGCATAAAAATGAAACACAAATCATTGAGTGGTTTCACTAACTGCAATTGCAAAGAAAAATGAACAAGAATTGTTATGATTATGGATTAACAGCTCTTCGACCTCTTCAGATCTCTAAATTCAGTTATACACTTGATACGTGCACCCCCTGCTTGTTTCGATTCACCTTAAACACTCAAGTCTCTATTGCCACATATTGCCCTTCATCCACTCACTTTACCCTCTTGCCTTTGTCTCCTGGTGCCTCCCCTGTTTGATATTATTTTGACCTTATTTCTCTGCAGTATAAACATCGATCAGACCCTCCACACATGACACACAAGTGCCAAATGGTGACCATCATATTTTGGAGAAAAACACTTTATACTGTTCATATAACATTAACCTCAAGTTCCCTTCACACATGTGGTACTGTCTGTGTTATCATTTTCCACTAAAAAAAACAAATGAAATCACACATTCACAGCTTTTCCGTTATACCTCTCTGCACCCTCGTTGTCTTTTTTACCTTTGCTTCTATCCTCTACAAGGCCGCTTCTTTCTATTAAATGTATAGTTTTAATGATACAGAGAAAAGAACAAAACAAGATAGATGAAAAACTTGTGAAAAACATAAAACATCAAAATGACAAGAATTCATTCTCACTGTGTACTCACTTTCATGCCCCTCCACCCTCTTGTTCTTTGATCTCATCGTGTGATTTATCTGCTTTATTACAATACATTGCAACATGCAATCGAAAGCAAAGCTGAAGCGCCTTCTGCCCTCTGTGAAGGTCCCTCCCCTCCACTTTTATCTACTTGCTTCTTCTACCGTCGCCTTCTCAGCAGAAGCAAAACAGGCAGTAAAATTTAGGACACAGAGACAGGTGGCTCTGTCTTTCCTCCCCTCATTTCTTTCCCTCCCCTCTCCCTCTCACCCATTCTCTATCCTTCTCAATTACCATCCTCATCCCCTTGTCACTCCTCTCAGGTCTATTACATGCAATTACATGTTCCCTCTCTTTCCCCTCTCTGTCTTCCCTGTCTCTTTTCGTATTCCCTCCTGTCAAAGCTTCACCCAGAGAAAAACAACACACAGTTGGAAACATTATTAAGTAATTGGCATCCTCTTGCCCTCTCCTCCTATTCTTCATGATATCTCCCCTTCTCATACCTTTCCCCAGTTTCCCTCAAACTCTACTTTGCATTTAGAGTGCAACGGACAACCGAAAAAGATCACTCATAAAGATTATTACAATATAGATACACGTGTGCTTTAACATACCAAGTATCATGCTCAGATATATTGTTCCTTACCATTAATATTGGTATCACCTGATTGTTAATTGCAGTTGAGTAAGAATAAAGTAGAATAAATGTAGCATAGAGCATTGTTGATGAAATTATCCCAATTTGAGAGTTAATATAAAGTTATTTTTCCAGACAAAACCAGAAGTCACACATGATTAGTTCAAGGGCCATCAGAAAGGTAAATACTGAACCATTCTTCCTGTAGTTACAGTGACGTCCTGTGATAAATGGTGTAATTTTGGCAATTCTTAAAAAAAAAAAAAAAACCTGCCTTTTAAACCCATCGGCAGGTTTTGGGGTTCAGAGGGTTAAAACATTAAATGGATTCCCAGAGCATGAGTTCTGAAACCTGAGGCAGAGCTACTTTGAGTAGATGTAGTCCTGTGACCCATGCTCATTAAAACACAGAAGCATACTTGTTATATGGGGACCCACCAGAAACTGGCCCATGACCCACTTTGAATTTTCACCCTTAGGCAACACTACCAGAGACAAAGATAAAAATGTGAGCAGAGTCAGTCATTCTCCCCTTCCCCATTCATTATACCTCTCTCTACACTGCTTGGCCCAACCCATCTCATTTTCTCAGTCCTGCCAAGGCTATGGAAGATAAATAGGCAAAGGCAATATTGTGCTACAGAGTCAGAGCGAGAGAACGGCTAGTAAAAAGGGGGATGATAGGAACGAAAAGGGCGAGAAAACAGAGGATGGAAGGAGAGAGACAATTGCGTTGTCAGAATCAAAAGAGCCAATAAAGACAAATAGAAGAAAGAAATGAGAAAACAAAAAGCAAGTGCAGGTAAAGAGAAAGAAGTGGACAGTAGGCTGACATCTTGATTGATTGAGAGATTGATCAATTTCTGTTAGAGCAAAGTTTGGTGACACGTCAAATTTCACGTCAGTAAAACCCATTGAACTGAATTGAAGTAAGCTGACCAGAGAAACAGCGAAATGAGAAGGTGATGCAGCAGAGAAAGTGTGACAAAGGTACACTAAACTTTATGCAGCTGAAGATAATGATTCTCTTCATTCAAACAAATATTGAACGCTGAATCCCAACTGCAGCCATGACCGCAAATTATTAATAGTTTGTTTCATGATCAGATCAACAACAGAATTTGACCAAAAAGTGAGACTGAACAGGATATGGAAGCATTTTATCAATATAATGCACATTGTATGAGCAGCAATGGATGTGGAGGATGGTAGATTAAAGGAAAATGCTGACAAAGAACAACGGACAGCACCTCCCTTTTACTTCACAGCAGCTAGTGAAGCAGATGAGTGTCCTGCTACAAGCTGGTCTCCCCAAGGCTTTATTCCAAGAACTGGCAGACTTTTTCTCTGTCTCCATCAACATCAGTGCACTGGGATGATACTGCGTATGCTGTGTCTCTAATGACTGAATATGTCCTGCTAGAGACATTAATGAATAATGGTTAATTGGCTTTTTGCTGCTAATAATTTAACAGATTAAAAATATGGTAACCAATAAGAAGATGAAGGACGTGCATGTCAGAAAATGAATTGTACACTCGCTGTAGTACCTGGTTGCTCCATCAGGTGGAACCTTACTGTTCAATACTGTAGTGCCCCCAGGAGGTGGTCACTCAGACTATGGACCAGTTATATTGGCAAGCAGAAAGCATTAGGGGTGTTGCTAGAGACAGGCTACCACTAAAAAGACTTTTGTGGTGGTTAATGGTCTCTGGCCAGAGTTTACTGGCACATTCCACTTAGATTCTAGCAACACATGCCACTTTTATGTATAATGTTACTTGTTCCTTGTCAAAAATAGCTACATCAGCATATACTGACAATTAGTTAAGAAAACTGTTAAAATTTTGCATCCACTGGATATATGCCTTGTTTTCATGCACCTTTTTCAATTGCAATGACACTCCTAACAGTGTTAATCATTTTACAGTATGTAAGACAGGTCATCTGAGTAGCTACGTTGCATCATCTACCATGTCTGATCAGTTGGATTTGTTTCTCTCTTCGCACTCATGTAGTAAATATTCTTATACTTGTCTTACTTATTGCCTTATTCTTATCCTGTGGTAATACACCAGCGGTTTATTCAGTGATTTTCAGTCAGCACTGGAGAGAATGAATTCGTACTGTCTTACCTCTGCTATAAGTCTATGTTCCTCAGTGGAAGTTAGGTTTGAAAAAGTGGGTGTTATTTAGCGTTTGAGGACTGGACAGATATTCAAAAGAAAAACAACATGCCTCCCTTAAACTTCAGTCACAGAGTGACCGTGCTGCTTTGTATTAGGGGTTGTAGGAAATTGCTAGGCTCCAGAGCTCTTACATGCTCGTCTCAAACCCCCAGAAACAGCACTGTGCTGTGCAGCGATTTTAGTAATGCAGTCACAACCAACTGTAAAAAAAACACTGTCTTGCCCATTACACGTTCATTGTGAAAAGAAACTGCGATAAAGTCTGCACATTACATGCATAAATTTGGGTATGTACGATATATCCTCCCACTGAGCCGGTAATATTCACAGTATCCACCTCCTATAATGGTATTTCATTACTTCAGTGTAATTACTGTGCAGATATTACATGTATAATTCAGTTTCTTGCATATCAGTTTCCCCCGTCTTTAGCCTCCAGATGCAAAATGTTAATGTAGAGAATTAATGAGTCTCTATACCCCCCCCCCCCTCATCTTTCTCTGAATCTGCAGCTCCTGTATGCTCTCTTATCTATCCCAAGCACTCACACAAACACACAGACCTTGTACTCTCCCCTCTGTGGTTTTCTGGCATTATTATCATTGGTTCCCCAATTCTCTCTTCCTTCCTTGCTCCTCATTCATGATTTGTCTCCTTTTTTCCCCTCAATAAACCCTCGTTTCCACAATTTTTCCTTCATTTTCCTCTCATTCTCAGACCTCTCCCTTCATTCCTCCAATGCCTGTCTATCCTTTGTCTTTCTTCTTTCCCCTTCACTTCGCAAACCATTTCTAATTCTTTCTGTCTTCTCTATGCCACCCTCCCTCTCTGACTCTTGGAGTCTGAGACTGATTGTGTTTGAGCAGGCAGCAGTCGTCCTTGAAGACCAGTTCCAAGGTCAAACCCGCCTGTCTGTATAAGACCAATACTTTCCTGATTTGCACACAGAACGACAAACACTCTCTCAAACAAATGTTCCCATACACATGCACAAACCCTGTCTTGTTCCTAAGATTAATAGGCGAGCTTAAAGCTACACACACATATGGAGATCAGACTCATAAGAAGGAAAAAATAAATACCACACACAAGACAAATGTTATTCTGACACCATACTATTGTAAATATGCAGGTTGATTTGTCTGTAGCTCTTCACTTACATAAACAAATTCCGACAGATTTGCAAATATGTGTTAACATCTGCAAACAAATCCCATTAAATTTTCAGTTGTGAGAATACAAGCAAATAACAATAACATTTTATAAGATTTAACCAAAAACATTCAGTGTTTCAACGGTTCAGTGCATTATCTCCTGAATCTTTCTCAATCAGTTTTAACTAAAAATTCACTATACCACAGCGCTACAGTGCAATCATTTGCAGGTATAAATGTGTGAATGTGACTAATTATTTGGACAAAAAAGGTGCAAATGATTTTTAGGTTCTGGCGCAAAACCCTCAGCAGCTTCCTACATGCAGTCAGCACTGATCACTCTTGCTCTTTAAAATGACCAACAACTCAAACAGAGTGACAAATCTTTTAAAAAAAATAAATAAATAAATTGGCTGATTGATTTTTCCAGTTAGACTTTTATTCATATAATATCAGTAAATTTGGTGCATTCTTTTGGCCGAAATTAGTGTTAGGAGAAAGAACTATAGCTATCGGTAAACAAAATGCACCAAATTCAGAAGTCTCCTGATTTATATGTCCCGCTACTATGTACATGTTTATAATTGAGTAAACTGAGCATCTCTGGCAAAAAATAAAAAATAAAATCTTTGAGAATTAATTGAAATTTTGTACTTTTTCGTTATAGCTGGCAGCTTTGAAAATTAAGCCAGCTCCCATTCTACATTGTAATCTATCTCTGTGTTTCATTATTTATCATTTTAGTGATTTTTAAGCAGTTAACATAAACTGGTTCAGGAGCTTTACAAGGATTTAGAATAAACAGAAATTGTGACAATAAATTCAGTAGAGGATAAAATGCTAAAATCCCAAAAACTCATTTTAAGACTCTTAAATCATATAAATTACTGTGCTGTTTTGAGCTACTTGTTATCTACTGCTTACAGCTTAGTCTACTATTTTCAAGCAATTCATGCAAATCAGGTCAAATTTGCACAATATGCTTTATACATGGAGTTTGACATTAGCTACTGCTGTGCAAAATATTTTTTTGCCTCACTGTAAACTCTATACACTCGTCCTCCTCCCTGAATGTATTCTCGAACACACAGTAACAAACAAACAAACATGCACACCAGTAGCACACACACCCTTTATACTGCAATTCAAATGCTGCTGTAATGCCCTCAGGCAAAGCCAGAGGCCAGCATCTACAGCCCTCAACATGTGAGTGTGTGTGTGTGTGTGTGTGTGTGTGTGTGCGCGTGTGTAGATGTGCGTGCGTGCGTGTGTGTGCTTATCGCTCTTTATCACACACTTTCAGGTTCAACAGCTCTTCTCTCAGTGGACACAGACGCAGTTAATGCATTGTCCACCAGCTCAGGTAGCTGTCTCACTATCTGCAGCTCATCCACCAGCAAACCAAGTGAGTCACTGCTAACTTTGGAGTGAGTAAGTGAATGAATGAGTAACACAACTGAAACACATTTCCTTTCCTCTAGAAATGATTTTCTCTGTCTCAACAGACACAATCCTCCCCCAGGTCTCCATATGTTTCTCCTTTGCCATTATTCATTGAGGATTGATAAGTACTTTGAAATCAGCAGTAGATGACACCCAATCTTTTGCTCTCTGGCATAACTATCTGTTCTTGTGACCCTATTACTCCCACTGTCCTCCAGCCATTACCTGCTGATCTACTCCCCTACTTTGGGATACTACTGCTTCATCAGCTTCTTGGCATATAGCTAGCTTCAACCCAGCAACAGTAATTCCATTTTTATCACATTTCCCTTCATAAGCTGAAAACTCATCTCTTTAAAAACCACTTCTCCCCCTCCTCTCTGCGGCAGTGTTGCTACAGTGCAACCGATCTTGTCAATTACATTCCTCTCTCCTCTTCCTTCTTGTCCTTGCACTGATAAAACACTCCCACACTTTTTTGAAAGAAAAGTTTTCTGCTTTTTCAACCTCTCTTAAAGCATCACAGATTTCTTCACAATTAGACATCTGAGAGCAATCAAGGACTTTATGCATGGATACTGGTTTATTTAAAAGATACTCATGTAAATAAATGTAATGAGCAGAAAAAGAATACCGAATAATGAGGCACAGATATAGAGGACAAAAGAGAACAAGACAAAAGGAGAAGACAAGAGTTTGTGTGTGCTTATCCAAACTTGAAAGACTTTAGAAGTTACAGAGTGTGTAGGCGGTTGTACCTTCAGTGTGTATAGCAGACACATAGCTCCAGTTGTATCTCTTGACAATGTCCACCATAGCTCTTGCCTGCTGGGCATCTGAAGGCACCACCCGCATAAAGTATTTGTAAAGGCTCTGAAACAATGCAAACAAAGTCAGCAACAAGCAGAGTTATTCAGGAGCGGGTAGAACATTCAAGTAAATGAATAATGGATATGTTTTTTGCATAATTAAGTTAAGGTTACATTAAAGTGGCAGTAATATATTTAGTCTTTAATGGATTCTCTCTAATATTTATGCACCTGCATCTGCACAGCTTCAGTAACATTTATCAACAGGTAAATGGGCTTACCTTGTCGCTGAGGTCCATACTGGTGGCAGAGTAGGCAATCTGTGGTATGTTGAATAGCTGTAGCAGGTTCTGGACCTGGATGGCCACTGAGCTTGACCCCGGTCCAATTAAACCCACGATGGGTTTCTTTCCCCGCATTGGAGTAGCAGAGGGGTCTGCACACTTCATTGTCGTCCCACCGCCTCCTCCCCCTCCCCAAGAACCTCCTCCGCCCCACTCCTCAGCCTCATCAGAAGAGACCAGCGAATCCCGTATGAACTCAATGCTCTGCTCCAGAGCCACAGCTGAGTGCCAACACGAGTCCCGGATCTCACAGCCCAGGCTGATGTTAGGAAGGATGTGTGGGTCTGCATTGATGCGGTCCAGTGTGTGCATCATGGCCTCCACCCTTTGGATGCCATACTGCTCTCGCACTGCACCACACTTGCGCTCATGTACCTGAGTAGACAGAGTGGAAGAAGAAACTACATAAAGACAGCCTGAACTGGCATTTAGATAAAAATGTTGTGTAAAAGTTGTCATCATTGATGATGGCATTCATTTTTCAGATACATTATTTTACGCATATTTTAGGCAGATTAGATTAACACATTTTAAAGTGCATTTACCTCATAGGTGCTTTACTGTTTAACTCATATCGGTTATATGTTTATATGGCCACCATGTCCAAAGATTTATTTTTTCTGTTTGCAAGTTTCTTTAATGAGATGGAAAAAACGTAAATGTCAGTGGCTGACCACTGGTTCCTGAGGCAGCTAATGGACCTTGAATGTTCACAGACCCACACTGAGGTACCCATTCTACAAATTGAATGTGTTCATTAGGACTCTTGGTACAACAGGTCGCAAATTTGGCCAAAAATTATATCCAATTATTTTTATGTCCACAATTTTATGCATTTTATGTGTTAACTTCTGTAACAATTTCAGTGTTCCTTTCAAATCCAGGCAGGATTACAGCACATAACCCAAGCTGCAGACACAAAACCACCAAATTACCTTGTCAGCAGGAGGCTGATGGTGAACGGAGAACAGCGCTCCAATGATGATGTCACCAGGCATGTGTGCTACAACTCGCCGTTCATTGGAGTGGGCAGAGTCAGCTTGATCAGGCCCTTCCCAAATGGCCAGAACTAGCAGCAGCCAAAGCATCATCTTGGTCCGTTCAGGTAAAAAAGAAGCAGCAGATCTCAAATTTGTTGCGTAGAATCGTCACAGGAAACTACTTGTCCGAGAAGCACTTTTCCTGGCCATGGCAAGACCTTGTGGCACAGAGGAGTTTTTGAAAATGGATGATTTTAGTATATTCCTTTCTTCTGACTTGTCTTTGTTCTCTTTGGATTTCAAGGTGGGACCATCACTGCAACAGCTGAGACAGGTGCAGCAGTGCAACCTGGGAAATTCAAAAGAAAATCTGGGCTAAGTCTTATTAGCTGAAATAATTCCAGGTTCCCCCAATTACAAGGCAGAGTTGGTCTCCACAGTGACAGGTGACAGACAGACATGTTCATATATACCTGTGAGCAGAGAAGACTTTGTTAGAATTTACAATTTTCAGCTGGTGCTAGATGTCACAAGAACACAAACCACACAGTTTTGTCTTATGGTTTAATCTATTTACTTAACATTACTGATGATAGCCCAGGATTCTGAAGTGTATTCATAAATTTCAGATGAAATGACGAGTTGGCAGGTTAGCACTCCTACTTTTAGTTAACTATAACTAGATTAAGTACCTCAGGTGTATGTGAAAAGTGACCTTTAATAAAGTATAAGATTAAATCCAAACACATGATATAAATGAGGGTCATGTTTGAGAGTTGTGAATTTTCAACTTCTACTTGCAAAGTGGGGAAAAATAGATTAAAACCTGAGCTCTACTTCTTTCATACTCACTTGACACCATGTTTGTGTGGAACACATTTACAGCAAATTTCAGTCTCAGCAATTTGATGTTTAAGTGAAACGTGGTTGCAAATTGTGCAACATAATATCAACATAATAACCACTGCATTGGCCGTTATTGTAATCAATATGAGGAGGAGTCCCCCTTTCTTCCTAATGAAGCTTAATGTGATGACTAAAATCCTAGCTGTATGTATGTGAGTGTCAGTGTGTGTGTAGGCTATATAAACAGCAAACAAGCTTTCCAGTCTTGGTCTTTTTCTTCATGGGGAGTAGCTCTAAATCACTGTGACTGAGCAGAGTCACCATAGTCACCACTGTGTCAACATAATATCAATAACACAAGCGCAACATCTTATCACACCTCACAGCTGCTGTGAGGAATTGTTGGTTGGCTGATAAGTTGTATACAGCACTCACTGGTGTCACTATTACACCAACAAGGTCACATTAAACCACTGGCGGTCCCATTTTTCTCTTTAATTCCTTTTTGTTTTGGTCCATGAAGATTAACTCAGCTGTTGAAAAGCTCGGATAAGTACCGAGAAAATCCATCAGCATACCACAAGTCAGTCCTCAAGTGTCTGTCTCTCGACTCGTACCGAATCACACTTATGGATATGTTACACCCTATTCTCCTGCTGCTTTAATGGTATTACTTTAATAGTGGCTTTTGGGTGTTCTCTCTAAACATTATTATCATTACTTTTTAAATTGTTTTCAAGACTGAACAAAGACTGCTATACATCCTTTGAAAAAAAAAATGCATTCAGGAGTATTTTATATTCCTTTTGTTCTCTGAAAGAAGGTGGACTATTGCATTTGTCTTGTTATTATAAATTATAGCATGCATCCATTTAATGAAGTGCAAACAGAGGTTAGGCAACAATAAAAAAAATGTAAAAAACCTTCGCAAAATGTCGGCAAGTCAGCCACGAAGTAGATAACTTAAACAGACATACAGGGACACATTTAGCTACAAGAGATACACCAAGCATCCTGTGTTTAACAGTCAGCCAAATAGGGGGGACATCAGTATACTCCCTTGAGCAAACTTTCAAGTAGCCATCCCTCAGCATCAATGGGCAAGCCTTATAATTTGCTTAACCTCAGAGTTACACAAATAGTTTACTTGACTGCAATGAAGCAATTTAATTGACTGTAAACAGCAGAGGAACTGGGGACGGTTCAGACAGCAGAGGATGGCACCCGCTGCTTATGCAAAACAGGATCAAGGTCGTGACAGGGATGTTGGTGGTTAGCATAGTGGCGGA
This sequence comes from Stegastes partitus, assembly GCF_000690725.1. NCBI lineage: Eukaryota > Metazoa > Chordata > Actinopteri > Pomacentridae > Stegastes > Stegastes partitus. The sequence continues at coordinate 566,728 of NW_007577766.1, read as the reverse complement.
AGCGGGGGGGGGCGGGAGGGAGAAGGGGGAGAAAAAAAACTAAGGTGGAGAACAGTGAAATACAGAAACATAAAGACATAAAGTAGGACACAAAGAAGGCGGGGGGCAAAGTAAAAACAGAGTGCCTTAAATTTTTTTAAAAATGGAGGTGGGAAGAGAAGATGGGAGAAAGAGGTAAATGTGGGGGAAAAAAGAGAAAAGTAGAGAAAGACAGATTGAGCCAGAAGAACAGATAGGAAAAGAAACAGAAGAAAAAAGCCAGAGCCATTAAAAAAAGAGGCATCAAGGGACAGAGAGTCTCATTGAACGTAATTAACATGACAGTGTCAGGATGGCAACAGGGCTAACTGCTACTCCAATAATGAACAAATCAAACAAAACTCAGCTCTGTCTCACACATACTCAGCTGTGTCTCTGTCTCTGCCTCCTTTTCTCTCTGACAACTAGCACATTAACACAAAGATCCAAACATCATGTCAACTGCTCTCATTTAAATTTCCACCACTAACTATATCCATAGACATTCCCTCTCACCTAATACATTTCACACCACATATTCTTATCTTCCTAACACAAGCCAATGTTTCATTTGCACAGCACACTCAGCCACATACATGCTGTGTCTCTTTGTCACGCTACCCCTGTGTGTCGCTCTCTCGTTGCGGAGGCCTAACGACAGCTGAAAGGAAAAGAAAATCACATCTTCATTCCCTAAACAAACATCTCACACACGCCATTAGGCATTTATATCTTTAGTTTTATCCAAACTACGCACAAGGGCATTATAAAACCTTCCAAATCAACTTTTACACAGATATAAACACACAACATAGGAAGAAACAAACATCCTCCCTCCCTCTCTGCCTTACTTTAATTCAGTGAATTTCATTAGTGCTGACACACTGTTTTATTTGTTGAGAAAGCAGTTAATTTACTGTGCATTAAACAGGGACATTAAGAATTACACTATATTTAGAAGGATCTCTTGCACACAAATCCATGTATTTTCTTGTTCTGGAAGACGGACAAACATTTCAGTTTGTAATTAATGAAGGGGCAGGGGGCAGCGTCTGTAGTTTCCATAATAGATTGAAGTTGCTCTTTTCATCATCTAAGCAGTTAGACTTTGACAGTAAAAACTCAACTGACTGGTTAAATGAGGGGAGAAGAAAGCATCCTGCGACAAATACATGTTAGTGAGCCAACTGCAGTTATTCATGACACACATTTTCATACAGAGACGTAAATGTCACAGACACCTTCTGTAGGCACCTTCTATGCCATTCACAAATAGATATGCATTCCCCCACATAAGATTAAGCCTGAAGAGGACTGTTCTTTCAATACCCTCTTGATTTGTGCACTTCTCTCATATGCTGGAGTACCAGCATGAGAGTTTTACCATCTATAAGATATCCACATCTCTACATAATAAAGTAATTCTGTCTTTCTTTTACCACCTTCAAAATTGAGGGACATAAATGTGAAACAGAACCACACAACACATAGGTACTACTAGTACCTACTACATAGGTACTAGTCTACTGGCAGCATATCACAGTGTTTCTCAAATTATTTGCTGGCAACTAAAATGGGTCATATTGCTTTTCTGTTGTGCATACACATTCGCATATTTAGGGAAGGCTTTTGCTGAGTAGGCTTGTGACAGTGTGTCTCAATATGGGCCTCTTGTTCCCGAATGGACAGAGGTGCTTTTTTTTTCTTTTTGCTGCAGAAGCCCCAAGAAACAACATGTTTCAGCATGTTTTCAAAGTTTAAAGGTTTGTTTTCATCATTGCAAATTGCAGCCTTGTTTCTAGAATTATCTCAGTAGCACTAATAGCTGTTCCTGGTGCTCAGATGAAGGACATCACTAAGGGTGGAAGGCATCAATGCTCACGTTCAGATTTGTACTTCTGTGTTTGTGAGCGTGTTTGTTTTTCCCTCAGTGAGTGACATCTCGAGTGCCACATCTTATCTGAGTGCTACAGCTAATTACATTTTCTCAGTCGATTTTGCTAAACAGAAAAAAAACATGAATAAGGTATGACAATGAACAACCTTATCAAGTATCATCGAAATGTCTCTCAATCTAATGCACAATGGGGATAATGCCTTAATCAGATAGCCAATAAGTGTGTCACTGTAAACCTGCTGTTGAGTGTCATAGAGCCTGATGTCCATAGGCTCCCTATGGGATTGTTGCACAGTGTTAGTAACACATGTATAGTCACTGTCATCAGGGAGTGCCAGCACAGTAACGACTTTACCTGCTGCAGCGACATCAGACAAGGTGTGACAGCAGCGCCTGCATAACTCCCACAAACAAGCTCTGACCTTAAATCACTTCTCCTGCAATCTTTTAAAGGGACTTGCAGCCTCCAGTCGCTGTTTTCTGCCTGTCGTTTCCAGCGACGTGACTGCACTTTACATTTTTAATCTACGTTTCATTGATGTTACTACAGCGTCCATTTAAAATGACTAACTGGCCGCTGTGACATTTTTGCAAGACCTTGACTAATCACTGACACGCAGCGTGTAGTCAAACTGCCTCTCTCCAAGGAGAAAAACCATCCAGAGAAAACAACAATGACTGGCGCAGCGCTGCATCCGTCAACCGCAAAAGGAGATCAGTCCATAATCTGCACCGAACCAAACGCACACACACACGATTTATCACTAGAGAATGGTGCAAAACATGACAGAGACACCGTCTGAAATGAACATGACTACAGCATGCACCGATGAAAACCGGCTTTCCGATCCTTCTCTGTCTTGTTGGCATGACTGTATCTCCTATACATCTGTGCAACTGGCTGCTCTCTCTAACTAGGTTACACCGTGACAGGATTTTAATATAATTCAAGGATAACTAGCCCACATGCAACTGCGAGCAATTGCGTTTAAGAATACTGTAAGAACACTAGGTAATAATAAAGTGCGACAAAAATCACTGAGCAGAATACAGAGTAGGGTAGCCAGGATTAATCCCCAGTGAATGAATTACGGTGCTTGTTCATTGAGGATATATTTCTGCAAAATCCGAACAGTGACCCTTACCTTATGAGAACCTATGTGTTTGTCTGACGGCACGGTCCCGCTCGATAATTAGGGTGCAAGTTGCTTCCATAGAGAAAAGATGCAGCCGATAATGTGTACTCCAATGTCAAACACCCCAAAGCTGCCTCTGATCGCTGTGCAGCTTCCGAGCTTCCTCCGTTTTCCAGTCACGCACACCTGAGCCTCTCTCCAAACACCTCTCTCCTTCATCCCACCTCTTTCCCTCTCCTCTGCTCCTCCTCTCCTCAGCCCCTCTCCCACCCTTCGCATCCCACCTCTCCGCTACCCCATCCTCGTCTCTGCCCCTCATTTTTATGAATCTAAGCACCATTCCTCTCTAATCTTCCGCGCTCTCCAATTTTTACTCACCTTCTGTCATTTTACCTCCACTCGTCTCTTCTCATCTCTCGGCTGTTACAACGCGCCTACGGGTCATTCAGTTTGACTGTGGAACATTTCCTTCTCGTCTATTTTGCCTTTTCCTCCTACCTACCTTATGTGGTGGAAAATGAAAACAAGCTTTAAGAAATGCTCGGAAAAGCAGAAATGCTGCTAGACTGTAGGCTAAAAGACAGCATTTTTTTTGCGTGAGGCTAGGATGTCTTAAAGTTAGCAAGTCTATTTCTTAGCATAAAATTACGAAGCGTGTCGCAACTAAATTTGCCTGTAAACTTTTTCAGCATTACCTGTTTTCATATAAAACAATAACGGAGGCGTGTTAAGTCATTTATTTTAGCTTTACGGTTTCTCTCCCAGCATAAATCCCCGCGCAAACGTTAGCGAACAGTGTTGCTAATTAAGCTAACAGCGCCACCGTATGGACATCGGTTAGCAAAGTTCGTCTCTTCGTTCAAGATTATGAACCGTGGAGCGACTAAATTTGCCGCTGAACTTTTTCAGACTTTTTAAGACATTAATCAAGTGTTAAGTCATTTAGTTTAGTTTAACGGGTATTCTGAATAATAATTCGGCTGCTAGCATACATCCCTGCGTGAACGTTATCCGAACAGAGGCTAACACCGCCACAGGGCGAAAAGGGCTTTGGCGCTGAAGTCTGCCTTTCCATTTCCTCCCTAACCGCATTTCCAAGTCGTCTTCTGAGACACGTAACTTCAGCCAAATTTAATCTTTACAACAACCACGACCTCCTGTCTCACTGCGACAGGAAGCTTTCGCTAAGCTAAGGGAGACGAAATTCACGAGTGAACAAATTTCGCCTTAGCCAGAACACCTGTACCAGTCTTCCTGAATGGCTCAGCCAATCAGATCAGATGTTATTGTCGCGTGGTATCTTGTTTTAAATGAAATAACTTTTTTTTTTTTTAAAGGCTGCAAATGCAAATTAATTACTAATATGTGTTATATGTGATGTAAGTGAGTAATACTAAGCCCGCCAGTTGAGGAAACAAACGAGCGAAATACAATGAACAAAATAAGATTGTCAAACGATGATGCTGATGTCTACGACGGCATCTAACTTTCTGCATCCTTCTCATATCTACGCTTTATTCCATGTTCCCGTCCCTTTCAAGCTGCTTTTATCATCTGCCCCTAATTCCTGCACTCGCACGCATCCTTTAATTCCCCATTTAAATACCAATAGATCAAATAAATAAATAAATGCACGCAGATCCTTTAAATTGCAAATACCTACATTAACTATCAGCAGCCCCTCTCCATCCGTCACATCCCAATTTGTCGGGTGAAGGTGGACTAATGTGTTTCTTTCTGCCTCTGATCAAACAGGCATCAGAGGTGACACTGTGAGCTGGGGTAACGATGCAGTGAAGGGGATCGATAACATTTGAAGTTTCATAGCGGTCAAAGTAAAGGGCCATTAACCTATACAGCGTCCACCTAAGAGACCCACTGAGACCAAATCATTAAAGATAAAAAATCGATACAAATCTAATGGAAACGTCTTGCTTCCCTGCAAATGTCTCCAGCCATGTAACACGAACACTGGCAGGCTATTTTAGACGCGTTTGTGGATTTATTTTTTTTAAACAGCAGTTCAACTTTTATTTTTTATTATTTTTTGTAATCAATAAAATCCCTTGTTATCGAAAAATGTGATGTAAACAGTAGACGGAGCGATTAGCATATATGATATTATGCGATCATCGTAAAAACCTCTCTTTCCCTTTCTTCTGCTTCTTTTCTCAACTCTGGAAAATTTGGAATGTGACTTACTACACGCCAGCAGACACAAAAACGACTCTAGTGATAAAGTAACATGAATTTTACAGTTGAATGAAGCTATCAACTCTCACTGACTCTTTCTTGCAGATCTTTAAAAAAAAATACATATATATACATATATATATATACATATGGATTTAATAGGGGGGTTATCTGAGGAAGCGTCTCCTTGTTGTAGTCCTTTCCACATCGCATCCCTTCCACACCAACTCGAGGAGTTTAGGAAAACATTAACGCGATAGAATTTTTCTCATTATAATCCGGTCATGCCACTGGAGCGGAGAAGTTGGAGTCACATGCAGGCCTACCTTTGCTTGCAGGACAGGTGAATGTTCCTGGAGAACCACAGCATCCCTTACGCGTCCATCAGGGCATCATGCTCGCGGTGGTTAATCTACTTTTTCACTATGGCAACAAATGGACCCCCTCTCCTCTCCTCGTCTCTCCTCTCCTCTCTCTCTCTCTGCGCGCCATGCGCTCCAATGAGGAGGCTCCGTTCGCGTCACAGGTCATCCACCCTCTTTTTCTCTCCGTCTCTCTCCCTCTCCCTCTCTCTCGATATCACACCTACCTCCAAGATACCATCTGGAGATAGATAGTGATAGAGAGAAGCCTGGGAAAGATAAGAGACCGAGGAGGAGACACAGCGATGGGAGTGTGGGATAGAAGGGGGTTTAGAGCTCGCCTATGACAAGGCTTGGATTAATTTGCCAGCCAAATGCATTTGGGATTAGTAGACCATTAAAAGAGCATAGACATTCTCAATACGCACACACAACTACACACATCCACACACTGTGTCTCTCTCTTTCACACACACACACACACCCACACACATGCAAGCTGGAGCTTTAGATGATGCAGTGATAGCCTCACTAACCCTGACCTCTATCTCACGCGTCCTCTTCACATTTCTGAGCTGGTTTTGACACGAGCAAACAGGCTGACAGGAAATCATAAGAGTTTGCATGCAAACATAAATAGATTTTGGCTCCCATGCAACTTTATAAATGTGTGTTTGAGGTTTCCAAGAGCCATAATAAAATGACAAGGTCGAAATCCAATCCCCAAAGTGGACAACTGCCCCGGAACCCCAGACTGTCAGCGGCCCCAAAGACCCCCAGGCTGACTTTGTGACAAACATTGGCCATATACATGTACAAGTTGTAGCATTCCATAACACAACAAAACTGAGGACGCTCCTGTGCAATGTGTCTAAAATGGTTCAAAATCAAATAATCTTTTCATATCCGTCTTCTGTTCTTTTGTCTAATTTTAAAGGCCCCATATTATACCCTTTAAAAAAAAAATAAAGTAAATGTACATCTTTTATATCCCAGTGTTGTGTATTTCGAGTTTTAGCTCAAAATATTGCACAGTTTATTCATTTGACCATGCCTATAATACTCCTGGTTTTAGCCCTGCACCGAATGGGATGTGTCTGTAGTTTTCAAATCTGCTGCTGCTGTTCACACCCCTTTCAGGAAAACAGCCCACCCCCCATGTGTTTACTCTGTCCAGAAAGTGACAGAGGATACCAAAGAAGGTGGAGGAGCCAGTCAGGGGCAATGCTTACCCCAGTGAAATCACAACAGGCTGCAAACCGGAACTCGTTCAGAGATGCATTTTTTGATCTAAGGAGAAAAGAAAAAAAAACAAGAGGATGGTCTTTTCTTATATTTCATGGGTCCCTATAATGGAGAAACATAGATATGTTCAATAACAGTGAAAAACTGGGATTTGTAAAATATGGCCCTTGCAGGTAAATGAGAGACAGTTAATAGATGCAGATCCCAAAATAAAACCGCAATGCAACAAAAGTGAGATGACCTGTGACCACTGCAAACAAATGCAACATGGCTCCACATGAAAAGAAACTGCTTGAAGGTGGAAGAAACCAGATTGTGAGACTTTACAGTTGCAGCAGTGGTGACAAGAGCAACCTATAATAGAAGGCACTGTGGCTGTCCTTGAAAAAAAATACCTAACAATAATGATTTGCTATTTACGCTGCTTTGTATTGAAAAATAAATGGATGAGTGCTTCTGATTATACAAAGGACATTACATGAAGGCAGCCTTTATAAACAGTGTGAAAGAAGAAAAACATTGCTCACAAAACAGCACAAACTTTGTCATAAAACGCGAAAATCCTGCTGAATTTTGGCAGAACAGTCTTTTGGTCGGATGAAACCAAAATAAATGAGTTTAGATCAGATGGTGGTCCAGTATGTGTGGTGAGGACCTGGCATACCACAAGTGCCAACTGTGAAACATGGAGGAGGGAGCGTGTTGATGTGGGGCAGCATGTGTGCAAAAGGTGTTGGGGAGATGACATTTATAGAAACGCGCTATGAATGCAGGTTTGCATTGCTGAATGCTGAATGAAACTGAAAAGATGGCTCCCAGCTTATCGGGTGGGGAATTTTACAACATGACAATGATTCCAAACATGCTGCAACAATCACACAAGAGTTTTTCAAGAAGAAAAAAAGTGAAGACTAGGTCCTGACTTGAATGCAACTGAATGCCTGGGGAGTGTTTTAAAGTGGAAGTCAGAACAGCAAAGTCACTGCAGGCAGAAAAGAATCGCTGAATAGAATCATCTGTTTAAAAAAGAATTGGCAAAACATCTCTCCACAGATTTCTGGAAGACTGGTGTTATCCATTTAGGAGGATTGAATCAAACTGTCAAAATGTTGCCAACTATTAACAAATAAAACAATAGAATGTCACTATTGAAGGGTGTACTTGACCTTTCGCTGACCTTTGGCTCTATGCATGAAATGTACAGGATTTGATTTAAAACAAATGAAAGGCTATGAACTGGACAGCATCTGAATTATTCAACATTTTAGTGGTATTGACCAGGAGTGTAATCATTTTTTTTTTTGTATGTAACTTCCATTTGTGCGTAAAGTTCATTCATTGACATCACAATCAGGCTGCTACAAGAACACTGGAATTTATGACTGATTTCCAATATTGCAGCAATTTTTTCATTGATCCAGATTATGTCACGCATTTACCAGTGACTGAAGACTATATGAACACATATGAAATACGCACAACATGATGGACAATCATTTGAATGCACTGTTTAAACTGACTGCCACTCAATGGATTATAGATGGATAGGAAAGGCAACAATAATTTACTAAATCAGTGTTCCAAACTGAGGCAAAGAAACTGGTGCATCTCAGATGGGACAGCTTTTTTTAACACACTTGGTCTTAAAATACTGATTTTAAAAGCTCCATCCTCTGAATTTGAATGTAGCATAATCCCTCATCTGTTCATATGTCCCACGTTTTGGCTTAAATCAACACTTGTTATGATATTTGAGGTTAGATCAGACCACACAGATCCTGATTGAGTCCCTGCACGCACATTTTTAAGAATTTCCCTGATCCTTCTCACTGACATCCACGATGTCAACAAATTTAACACAACGCACGTTTCTGTCTGTTGTCACGTCACATCATGTCCTCGATATCCTAAACAGAGGTGTTCAGGACAGATGGAGTGCCACAATCATCCAAGGTCACATTTCCATGGCAACCTTTCCGCTGTTGTAGTAAAATAGAAAATGAACAAGCAGCCAATGAATTAGCTCAACTTGTGTCGTTTGATGCGGGTCAATACCTCTCTCACACACAAATCATTCATGAGGGACACTTCAAACTTGATTGATGCAAATTTAGATCAATAAGTGAATTAATATTGATGTAACCGAAACTAATCGATGATGTGATAAAGCAAAGTGTGTGAAATGACTGAGTGTTGGATTGAATGATGTGATAGATTAAAATCATCCAGTTACCACAGTGTCTGTGCATAATCTGACACTGACGCTGTGAAGCAGAGTTTACTGCTGAGTGCATCACATAGAAAATAACATTACACAACAATCATTGCAAGAAAGAATACCCAACGAAACATACCTGCACCTTCTATATACGAGTGTTTGCGTAATCAGTGTGTGTCATCACATGCATGTAACATCTATAGGGTAAAATTCTCTTTTTACCGCACTCCTCCGCAAATCACAAGCACAACAGATTCAGTGTCACAGTCGGCAAATCAATTATTCAATGGCATTTCAAAATAACAGTGGATACCCATGGTTGCCATAGACACATAGCTGATTTACAGGGTTGTCACTTGTCTGTGATATTCCCACTCTAAGTAGGACAAATAGGGGGGAAAAAAACAAAAACTACAACCACGTAATGCCAAAAGAGAAACGGGGACGTCGGTTATGAAACAATCACTCTCATGTAATGGGATTCCTGCTTCACTGACCAAATGAAGATTGAATTGTGATGTCACTTATTTGTTTTAAATAAACAAAATATCAAATTGATATGTGGTAAATGTTCGAGGTCTGTTTTCTTTTGTTCCTAATGGCCTAATAGCTTGATATCATCAAGCATATTGTCTTTTGAAAAAGTTCTCCAATTATGTCATCATGTGACATTTTGACATAAAAGACAGATCTGTCCACCTACTCCAATATTGTGCAACTTGGCTGCAAATATGTTCAAATAAGTTAAGTGAAAAAGTCTCCTCTCACCCTCTCTACACCTAATTATAAGATGATTGCAAGAAAACAATAATTGGAATCCCCCTTAAAGGAGAAGCCCACTGAAACAGATGTGAATTTAGTACACAATATAAATATATACTGTTTATATTTAAAATTTTATGCAGAGAAATGCAAATTCAAAGTTTAAAGAGTTTAAGAGAGTGTGTCCTCAAATCCACAGGCAGGCTGTTCCAGAGTCTGGGTGCATACAAACTAAAAGCAGCCTCAGTGTCGATGTAAACTGTCAGCACAGGTTGACAAGCTGTCACAGTGTCTCTGAATGCCGGGACGCTCTGATAACAGGGACAGCACACAGGCTGGGGAGGCTGCAGCTGTGTATTAGTTTCACCCTGCAGAAATCAAGTCACAGAATGTGCCAAATCCCGGTGAAAAATAAATTATAGCTAAAGTAGAAAATATCCAGTGGCGGAGGAAATATTCAAAACCTTTACTTGAGTAAAAAATACCACTTCAGCAATGTAAAAATAAAACATTGCAAGTAAAAAACATTCTGCAGAGCAGAAGTATTAGCAGCAAAACACAAAGTATTAAAGTAAAAGTAGTGGTTCAGGCCGGACTTATTATATATGAAATCATCAGATTATAAATACTGAAGCAGCAGGACATAAGAAGCATGTTTTTGTTGAGCTGCTGTGG
>NW_007577766.1:541662-555199 GCF_000690725.1 Stegastes partitus | reverse complement strand
TCTTTGTCCCCTATGAAAAGATTTTTCATAAAGTGCAGAAGCACTTACGCAGCGATCTGTTTTAAAGATTAGACTGAAAAGCAATGTTCTGATTTACTTGCAGATTTTCAGATTTCATTGCTACAGAGACAAATTATCTCCCTGGGCAACAAGGTGCAAATGATTTCTCTACTCGGTAATAGAAATCAGGCTGGTTCGTCTTTCATCTGTGCAGGTCAGCGGGTTGGATTTTAATAGGCATGAGGTTTCTGAAATGAAAAAAGTCAAATAACTGTAAGAAAAACCTCCAGCTGGTGAAATCATCAGTGATCTGCCTCCTCTCTCATTACAACTGATGAAGAGGAGTCCGACTGTGTGTAAGAAACCTGCTGTGGTAGGCAGCATCCCTGTGGTGGGCTTCTGATTCAGGGCTCACACTGCCCTCTTGTGCCTGGTGGAGACAGGAAAAGAAAAGTTTCATTAGAAAGTCTCAGTTGTTCCTTTATGTCACGTGGTCGCTGAAATATTCAGGAGTTACTAGGGTGAACTTCGCAGCATCACAGGAGATGAAATTCTTTGTAAGTTCACAGAGAAATGTTCTCTTTCTCAAACACACACATGCAACCGTGTGAGTGTCTCTGTGTCTGTCAGAGGAACCCTGAGGACGGGTTTATCCTGTGATGGTCATTCCTGTGCGCTCCACTGAGTTCCTGCAGTGAGATAAGCTGCATCCCGTGCCTGGCTACGGCAGCATGTGACCGGCTTGTGATCAGATGACTTTCGGGCCGACTGTACTAGTCTGCAGAGCACAGCCAGAAAAACCTCTCCCATTCTGCCTCCTACGTCTAGTTTCCACATGTTGTGAATTGGACCGTATGATCATCACGATGTACCTTGTGGTGCATATGATGAAGTCAAAGATTCATTGTAATATATGGGGGGGTTTTCTAACACATTAATGCTTCATGAAATGTTTTGTAGCTTTGTTAGAAACTTAGTGCACTTTATTCTACCAGCTAGTTATTTATTACATAAAATAACTTCCACCATGATCTCCAGAGTTGGAAAAGTTCATTTATTGTTACTTGATAAAGCTGCTAATAGTAGCTCTGAACATGCTCACATAATGACGCAGCAATCACAAATATTAATAAAGCTTACACTTAAGTATTACCACGCTGAATAAGAATATAAACACAGCATGCATATTGTTCACTTTATTTACTTAAAGAAAACTACAGTTTTTATTTTTCATGGCTAGAAAAGGTGTTTAATTTAGCCAAATGTGCACAAACAGTTTTGTGCTGTTGAACTTGTCTCAGTCATAGTCATTCTAAACCTTCATCAGGTCAGACTTCATAAAACAATGATCAGATAACGTGACCAGGACACAGACACTGTTTAATCAATAATTACAAAGGGGCACCCTAAAATGCGATTTAATTCAGAAGACACAATGCCACAGATGACAAGAGAAAGACGAGAACGAGCTATCGGCTATGTTTCACTTCGGGCTGTAGATAGGCATTTTAATGTCCAGAACTCCAACATTTGTTGTCTAAGAAATCCTCCCAGACATCTCTGGATGTGCCTGACAATGTAATGTTGTCCCCAAATGGTCCACCAACTTCTCCATTTCTCCATTCAACACACAGCATCAACAAACTTTTAATTCTTCACACCACATTTAAGTAATTTGTTACTGACTTGTGATTTTAGGTCTACGACGCCACTCTCAATCTTCCCGTTATCATTTCCTATACAGTACATACCTGATTGTCTCATGATGTTGTTTGTACCCCTATGTTTCAAAAAAGGGATAGAATTTAATCAAATCATAAATGCTGTATATATTTTTTTGTTTGGTGTATATTTACTCAAAGCATCTAAACCTAAATAAGACTATTCATAATTACCATGATATTTTACTCATAACGCATTATACTTGGTTGTATTACTTTCAACACAAACGTCTCTACGTATTGCCCTCACAGCGTTGCCTATACTTCATGTGTCTTCGCCTCCTTCAATACACAAAAAGCAGAACGACCTGGTTATTACTTCAATGTGCGTTTTCTCTTCAAGAATGAAAGGTTTGGTTTTCATTCTAATCACTGTAAAACACCACTGACATCAAGTATTTTTTATGGTTCTGTCTTTATGAATTGTTGCTTTCATTCCTACTAACACTCAGTGAAATAGAATAACAAGGGCCTGCCACTGCCTGTTTTCATTTCTGTGGCATGAAATTAGTTTATTAGCATGGAAAGTCACGTATTACTGTAAATGATGCCTGCAACGCTGACTGCTTCCACAGTAAAGCTCCCATCCTTTATATACAGTGATCACTTTACCAGGGAAAGACAATTATGGAAACATATTTTAACTGTTTATCCTCAAAGAGATCTAGATTGAGTAAATTTCAGCTGTAAACATATGCTACACCAGATCTTAATCAAGTTTTAAACAATGTTCCTTGAGGCTCTGTTTAGGATGTTACCTCTTTGCATGCTAAAGCTTGTTGGAGTTTAACGTTTCCAGACAGCACTGTTGCATAATGTAGCTTTAATAGTGAAATCATAAAACATTGATAGTATCTCTAACACTGAAATTCTGCCTGCCACATTATTGAAAGAAACTAACCATTTACCCTCCACAAGGGACGTCAGTGATCGTGTTTAACCTAATGACCTTTTGCTCACTTCTAGATTGTCTGTAGGTGTGAATGTGAGTGTGCTTGGTTGTCTGTCTCTAGGTGTGGCCCTGCGATGGACTGGCGACCTGTCCAGGGTGTCCCCTGCCTTTGCTCTAGGTCGGCTGGGATGGGCTCCAGCCCCCCGCGACCCTAATGAGGATTAAGCGGTGTATAGATAATGGATGGATGGATGGATCTTTTGCTCACTATGCAACATAATCTAGTAATTGTATTATTCACTTCAATGTTTCTACTGCTTTCTTCAGCATGAGATTTTCCAGGACTGTTGTGTATGACGTGAATGGTTTCTTTATTATGTAACTTTAGTCAACATTAGCGATACAAGACGAGCTCAAACACTTACTATAACAGGCAACTTGCCAACTTACCAATAGCAATGGAGACAGGTCATAGTGAAACTCTACACACTGAAAAAAGGCACAAAATTAAATGAAGTTTATCCAAATTAAGTTAACAACTAATATTAATGCCACTGGTTGAAATTAGATGTACTGAGATCATTTGATTCTCTTCAAATATATGTAAATATTGCTGCAACTTAATTTTTAAGGACAACCAACTTGAAGTTTCCAACTTTTCCAAACATAAAATGTACAACATGATTTGGGACTTTTTAAGTTTTCTTTACTCTGTAATTCTACTAGAAGAAAACAGAAGTTGAGTTACAGCAGAAAAAATGAAGAAGCGTGACATCAGACGCATAACGCTTAAGGAGTAAACGTATTTTTTACAATTTCATCAAAACTAGAATACCAGTTTAAAGGGACAAAGTGTCATTTCAAGTTGATAGAATCCACAAAAGTAAACAGCCATGACCAAAGCAGGAAGATAAGTTATGACAAAATAGTACTTCATTTTAATTACAGTTCAAATACACTTTTTACAGCATATTTCACATAGCCTTATCTAAAAATGTTTGAAAGTTTTTCCTGAAGGATAACGTAAGACTAGAGAAGTTTTTAAAATGTTCAACATGTTAACCAATATGTGATGCCTTTAGAAATCTTCCTCATCCCTATCTCCACTCACCACTTGCTGCAGCCAGTGCACACCAGCTCACCCTTGACTCTGCTCAAACTCTGTACAAAAAATACTCTAAGCTACACAACGGCAAGTTCTAATGCTAGACATGTTTGAACCAGAAAATGATCCTAAAGAGGAGCAATGCTACAGAATGCTCCACCGTGAGGTGATGAGATTGGTTCCTGAAATGTCTCACATATGAAACCCTAGAAGTATAAATCTGTGTTTAAGACTGTCATAAGTACACTGCAGTTTCAAGGTGGAAATACTCAGCCATGATGCTGACTGAATATCTCACTCAAGATGTGACTTAAAAAAAAACAAAGCATAACAACAACAACAACAACAACAACAAAAACAGTATACAGACATGTCAACAAGGTGAAAAAAAAAAAACAGATTTTCATCAGAGAGCTTTAACATTCTGATATACTCTTATCTACCACTGTGCTGCAACAGAGTAAAGTGATAATGACACTTTCAACCAGAAGAACAACCTAGAGAACAGAAACACCAAAAACCTGCAGACCTATATATCACAGCAGCACAAAAACTGGTTTTGATTGATGTTCTGTACAAAATCAGTTTTCTACTTCTTTATCTTCTGCTTCTTTTCTGACTCTCACTTCTCTCTTTCTGTAGCACACACACTTGATCATGCATAAATTCCTGGCAAGGCTTTGTCAAGCTGGAGGCATGTCGCACACAGACAGGCAGACACACACACACACACACACACACACACACACACACACACACACACACACACACACACACACGCGCGCGCATTTCTGCCTGAGGTATAGTGGAACAGAGGTCAGCTGGTCTCAAGACAAAATGAATCAGGAATCAGGAATATTATCCTGAGCATGTGATGGTTTGTGCAGCGCACATGCTTGGAAATGAGTGTGTGTGTGTGTGTGTCTTAGTGAGTGCGTGAGATCACAATGAGATCACACACTTTGTCCAAGGACAGCCCACGAAACAGCTCAGTGAGGAGGCAGAGAACTGGAGACTGTTGGTTGGGTGCTGGAGAGAGAGGAAGGTGGACGGAGGTTTGGTGGCTGGTGGTTAGATGGAAGGTTTGAGGAGCAGCAAGTTTTAAAAACCTGCAAAAGTTGGACATTGGTCACTTCTGGGTAAATACAGGTACATGAAGATTGTGTAGTTTCTTATTTATTCCTTGATCATATTTAGCTGAATGCGTAATCCTGTATTTCTCTGCTTTTGCTAACTAGAGGTAACTGTTTGGGAGTAAACTTGCTCGTCTGTGCTGCTGTTGCTGCATCAAATCTTCTCATCTGCATCATCTGAGAGGACATCAGTTCTCCAGTTTTTCAACAAGAGTTTCCACTTAAGACTGGAGTGGCTCAAACTTTCACCATGAGGAGTCTATGTGTGCCTCTACTTCTGCTGCAGCTCATTGGTACTTGTTTATGCCAGTTCCCTCGTCTATGTGCCAACTCAGAGGGACTGCGAACCAAAGAGTGCTGTCCAGTGTGGGATGGAGACGGCTCAGCCTGCGGTGCCCTGTCAGGCCGCGGTTTCTGCACAGAGGTGCTGGTCTCAGATGAGCCCCACGGGCCACAGTACCCTCACAGTGGGATTGATGACAGAGAGCGCTGGCCTTTAGCTTTCTTCAACCGGACGTGTCGTTGTGCTGGAAACTATGGCGGTGTTAATTGTGGTGAATGCAGGTTTGGTTACTGGGGCTCAAACTGTGCCGAGTACAGAGAATCAGTGCGCAGGAACATTATGACCCTGTCGTCCGCAGAGCAGCAGAAGTTCATCTCCTACCTGAACCTGGCTAAAAACACCATCAGCCGTGACTACGTCATCGCCACAGGAACAAGAGCAGAGATGGGTGAAAACGGCGAGAACCCCATGTTCTCTGACATCAACACCTACGACCTGTTTGTCTGGATGCACTACTACGTGTCCCGAGACACCTTCCTGGGAGGACCTGGGAATGTGTGGAGGGACATCGACTTTGCCCATGAATCTGCAGCATTTCTGCCCTGGCACAGAGTCTTCCTGCTTCACTGGGAGAACGAGATAAGGAAACTGACAGGAGATTTTAATTTCACCATCCCATACTGGGACTGGAGGGATGCCCAGTCCTGTGAGGTGTGCACCGATTCTCTGATGGGTGGACGCAACTCTCTCAATCCCAACCTCATCAGCCCTGCTTCTGTCTTCTCCTCATGGAAGGTAAGACAAAAAAAACTTGTCTCTTTGACTGTGAGTGTGTGTGTCTGAGTGAAAACATGCATGTTTGACTGTGTAGCTGCACATGAAAATCATTCTTATCCCTACTAAGAGACCGAAAATTCCTTTAGATCCAAAACAAAACCTTCTTTTGTTTCCATTGTAAAGTGTAGGTCTGTCACTTTCAATTTGATTTATCCAGTTAATCAAAAGAAAGGAGAGATTTTATTTTAAGGATTCATCCTCAATTGATGTAACAAGCATAAATGAGAACGAGTAAAATCCTGCTTCAGAGGATTTGCCTTCATATTGTAAAGCAAAGGTATCACCATTATTTCACAAAAGCTGTGAGAGAAATCCAACAAAAATGTTCTTTTACTTTACCCAGCCATCATGTTCTGCTGTAGATCCAACATCACTTAATTTGTCTTCAATACTAACACCTAAAAACACTCACCCTCCAAGCAGTCACATCAGCCTGTTCAGGGTACATTATGTGAAGAGCAGGTTATTATTTAAGTTTACATTTTCTCTTTTTATGATCATTCTATTCCTGTTTATTTCCAGATTCACAGTTTGATGAAGTAAACATTCCTGCATGAGACCCATTTCACAAAACCCACACTGAACCTTTATTAAGGCCTGTAGGCTCTTGAACATCAGTAGATCAAGAAATGTGTGTGTTTGCTTGTGTGTGCAGGTGATCTGCACCCAGCCAGAGGAGTACAACAGCCGAGAGGTGTTGTGCAACGCAACAGGGGAGGGTCCACTGTTGCGTAACCCCGGCAACCATGATCCCAACCGCGTGCCTCGACTACCCACGACAGCTGATGTGGATTTCACCGTGGGCCTCCCCGAGTACGAGACAGGAACCATGGACCGGCTCTCCAACATGAGCTTCAGAAACGTCCTAGAGGGTAGGAGTGGTCCACACGCATTTGTCTTACTGTTATTTCATGAATCAAACACTAAATCAAAGTCTTGCTTAATACATATGTCAACTCTAGTAAATAAACACATATATGCATAAAACTATAAACACAAATGACCTAAAGTCAAACACAAGAGGAAGAATCACTGTGTACACACCCACAAGACTGAAAAATAGGCATTCCACTAAAACATGGCAGCTTAATTTTATTTTTTTTTAACATGGGGAAAGAAAGTTTTTTGTGTGTTTTTAAAATACATTTTCATTTTAGCAGTATGTTGCTCCTTGAGACTAATACTTCTAGTCCCTCTTAGTAGTGTTAGTAGCTACATTTTCTATGAGCATCACTTAGAGATAGCTCTATTATAAATGATTGTGTCCACAGTTAATGTGCAAGAGACTGTCAATCTAAATTATGTCAAAAGCTTTTTAAAGATGTGTGAAACAGCACTTGAAACACTAAAATTCATTAATTCTATTTAGGTCTGTTCAGACTTTGAATGTGATTCCCCAGTTGTCGCAAATTACTGTTGAAATTGGTTGAACAGAGGAGATTTTATACATTTATCATTTATTTTTTCACAAATATCTCTCAATTCCTGTTTAATATTGTTCACCCTTTTCGTCACTCAATTAGTTGCTATTTACCCTATTTCACATGTTATCCTCCTACCCATCTATCTACACTTCAGTAATCTCTGCTTTACCTTTTACTCATGTGTCATACACCTGTGTTTACTCTCTCTGTGTCCTGCAGGTTTTGCCAGTCCAGAGACAGGTATGGCAGTGCCAGGTCAGAGCACCATGCACAACGCCCTGCACGTCTTCATGAACGGCTCCATGTCCTCAGTCCAGGGCTCAGCCAACGACCCCATCTTTGTTCTGCACCATGCTTTCATTGACAGGTAACACACATACACACCAGTTAATTAATGACATAAAGGCAAACTGCTTTAAAAAAAAAAAAAAAAAAAACTTAAAAAAAACCCCAAAACAGGCAAATGGGAGACAGAGAATGTGCAACAATAGAAGGAAATGAGGGTAATTACTCCGAACACATCCTGGTGTTCATCTAATTCTCCCTTTCCATCTTTTTCTTCTTGTCCAGTATCTTTGAGCGCTGGCTCAGGACCCACCAGCCTCTCCGGACCAGCTACCCGCGCACCAACGCCCCTATCGGCCACAATGACGGTTACTACATGGTGCCCTTCTTCCCTCTCTATAGAAATGGAGACTACTTCTTGTCCAACAAGGCTCTAGGATACGAGTATTCCTACTTGTTGGATCCTGGTCAGTGCAAAACTGCAGACATGTCCAGTGAATTACTGTTCATACAACTTTCCCCTGTGTGTAAAACTGTCTTATCCCGTCTGTCTCACCACAGGCCAGAGGTTTGTTCAGGAGTTCCTGACGCCTTACCTCCAGCAGGCCGGACAGATCTGGCAGTGGCTCCTGGGAGCCGGGATTCTTGGCGCTGTGATCACTGCCCTCTTGGCTGTGCTGATTGTCGTTGCAAGAAGGAAGTGGAAACGTAACCAGAGGAGGAAGAGGGCTTCGAGCTATGGAGAGAGACAGCCGCTACTGCACAGCAGCTCAGAGGAAGGTTCATCTTCATATCAGACTACTCTGTAACACACAAGATACTGATACAGCTGTGTGTGAATGTACAAACTGATGAGGGTATGTCTATGAAGGCAATGAATGAAACTAACCTTTTCATTGATTTCCTACAAAAAAAATCTGATTTTAATTGTAAAATAATAAATAGAGCTTCAGATGAGCCAATGAAACATTTTTTAAAAATCAATTCAAACAAAACTGTACAAAGAACTGTGTTTTTCTTTTGTCAAGCAGACAGCTGTTTGTGCTGTCTTTGCCTTTGACATATATGCTGCTGAAACAACAGAAATGAAGTGAATTTCATCTGTGGTCATAGCACTGAAAAATGTCAGCAACATGTCTTTACGGATACACTGGGGGGAAAAAAAAAAAGAAAACAATTTTCTCTAATTTTGCTTTTCTTTTTTTTTTTTTAATGTATCGAGCACATTTTGGTATTCTGGAGAACAAAAAACATATTTCAATCTGTTTGGGTAGATATATCTGCAAATAAAATTTGGCCTATCTGCACGGCTACTTACCAAGAAATGGGAAATCTTTTTTTTGGAATTTTGGTGAACTCACCCTTTAAGGTCTAAGACAATTTAAACCACAGACTGTATGTCAAACATGGATGTAGCTACTACAGCGTCTTCCATTCGTTTGTGGGCTACAATTTGAATTCTCAGGTTTGGATTTTGGCCATTGTCATCTCAGGCCTTTTGAAGCCAGATGTGAGGAGTGAGGGGTTGGTCTGACTGAGAGTTCAAAGATAGGATGCTCACCTGTGACTTGTTCATCACAAGGTAGCCACACCCTCGGGCCTCACCTGCTTTACCATCTATTTCACTCTAAATGGGACAATGATCTACAAAATTATATCAAGTTGCAGTGACGGAGACTAGAAACTAGTGATCGAAGCTATAAACTAATTAAGAAAATGCTCGCTGAGGCTGCAAATCAGATGAAAAAGAGTAATTTTTTTGTTAAACATCTTTTACAACCAGAGAAGTCACCCCCTGCTGGTTGTTAGGAAGATTACTGTTTAAGGACACTTCACGTGGCATTACTTTTCAGATGTGGAAGCTAAGTCCATCTTTATATACAGTCTATGACTTAAGAAGAGACATGGGTTAAGAGCAGGGACCTAAAATCAGGAAGATATTTCTAACATCCACAGTGTTTGTTATACACACATAAACTGCTAAACTTTAAAAACCATTCAGTGTTCATTATTAGACTACAAAAAACATCAGTGTTGAAATGAAAATGTAAAGATTTATGCACTACATTGACAGTTTTCTTGTGGGTATTTGAATAGTGGCTTGTGTCAGATTAAAGCCTTTACGATCTCATGTAAACTGTTCAACAGCCACAGAAACTGTGTGTGGATCAGCAAAAAATGTGATCTTTTTTCTTCTTTGGCAACTTTCTCTAGACTTCAAGAGAGTCACATTTAATTTATTTAATATTGTTGTTATGATACTTGATTTCAGTGTAATTCTGTTTACAGAGCACACACTGTGTGTAAATACACCACGTTTACTAAAGTAGCCAGAGTTAAATATAAATTCCAACAAAGTGACTTCAGCTCAAGGACAACTTAGAGCAAAGTAAGTATTTTGAATAATTTAAAGTCAAGATAGGCCTGCTGCGGCTGTTCAGGTTGTTAAAGGTTGTTAAAATCACATTATTTGCTTCCTCATACTGAATAAAAAATCCTTAAAACAGCAATAAAAAACAAATATTGGGTCTAAAATGATCATGAATATTTAAGCATTTTGAGAGAAATTAAGGCCCAAACTGCTTTTCCAGAGGTAATTTGAGCTTCAGGATTCTTCTAAATAAGACCCCACATCTTAGAAAAGCTACAACGTAATACATCTACCCCTCTCTTGTGAATTTAGTGACAAGTACAACCATTTGCAGAGTCTTTCACTATTGAACTCTACCCTGTTTTACAGCAGCAGAAACACTAAAGAAACTGAATCATGAGTTTGTACGTGCTGCATTGAAATCAGACTTGATTCAAATTTTCTCTGTGATTTTGTTCCTCCGATGTTGATGCAAAGACAATCACACCTTTCAAAGTAACCAGAATGTGATGCATTTTGCTCATAGGGTAGCAGAAATCTGAATGCACTGCAGACAGTGGGCAGGGTTTATCTTTTGTTTGCTGCAGCAATGTCTGCCTCAGTAATTGGTTTATACTGTCAGTTTGTATATTGAGCAGCAAACATTTCACATTCTAACTGATATCAGTGTTTGTGTTTGTCAAACATCAAAATCACATTTGTCTAGTTTGACTAACAACTTGATTAGAGACAGAACCGGATTAGTTAGCGTTTGGTTAGCAGATTAGAGCCCTAAAGCACATCCAGTTGGTGCCATTAAACAGTGGTAGTGACAAAAAAAGACTAAAAAATAGGTAATTTATTCAAGATATAATAAATAGAAAATCTCTTTATTCTAGATTTTGCCTTGTTCTTAAATAAGAAGACGATCCTGAAAATAGGCATACAATTAAATGTATATGTATTTTATAAACTTCAAATTACAATTGCAGTTTACGAGAATATGGTTGCTTCAGTTGCAAAATCACAAATATAAAGATGTCTATCCTTTTCCTGGTGTTTCCAGTTTTGTAAGCATCAAAGTTACTAATTTAGGTATTAATTTAGAATTGCACCAGCATCCTCATTACTTTTTTATCAGGAACTTTACACTGCAACAATATGTGAAAATATTTGTGGACAAATTGCCAAAGCCCATATAAAAGTTTGACATTATGACATACTGCATAATAGCTTTAAAAATCATAAATAAATTGAAAAAACAACTACCTGTAACTAAAAAATACTGGTTTGAGGTGTAGTGTAGGTTTTCTTTGTATAGGATTTGTTACACAAATATGAACACTGAACAGAATTAAACAACAAAATGAAAAGAAAAACTGCATCAAGTGTCCATTATATGTCCTTATTTGTTTCATTCATTTTCTCTTTTGAGAGAAAACTGCCTCCAGTTCTGATAGGTCTCATAGACCAATCAAATATTCAGTTCTGTCTCCCAGCTTTGCCAAACGACGAGTGGTACACATAGACCCAACAACAACCAATCTGCAGAGAGCTGAAGTCTTAGCCCACTTTTCTCGGCTAGTTTCTAGTTTTCTTCTCAGTCTTTTAAAAACCTGAAAGACATTCATGAACTTTCTGTGCACACTCTCAGATTAAAGGATCTATATTGCTCTTCAGTGGCAGTAAAATAAAGGAATTGAGATTTTATTCTAAATACAAACAGCTCCAGTGGGGTTGTATTCCTATAGTATGGCAAAGACTTAAAGTACGGGAGTTGTAGTTTTTGGATACAAACATTTTATCACCGTAAAAACGCCAAACCATTCAATTTATATGCCCTGTACAGCAGAATATATCCATTTATTTTGGCTTTATCAAACAAAAGTGAATCCTGGAGTGCAACTGTAAGGGTTTGTAACTTAACATATTTGGTTGGGAGGGTTGGTTGTGAGCCCGTCTGGAGTCAAGTAAAGGTTAAAGGAAGTTTGCCTGACACTCAACTGGCCCTTGGTTATCGCCGTTGATTTGCCCGTGTGGCTCTGCTTATCTCCTAAATGTTCGTATGAAGGTTTTTGTCTTATCCCAGAGTGGCGGTTCAGCACTGGTCTACTGAAAGATCCATTCTCTCCGGTGTAATATCCTCTTGTTGTATTTGTGGTCGAGTCTGAGTCAGACCTTATTCGCACATCAGACTCCAGCATGAGAAAACAAATTTACTCCACAGAGGGGGTGCATCAGGGAAAAGATGAAACAGCGACTTGAGAAAAACCGAGCATCGTGAGCGGAGACTCCAAGCAGGGAGGTGGTTTCTTCGTTTTTTCTCACATGATGATTGGATCAGATGCTGCAGCCGATGGAGGTCAGGCTGATCTGTGGGGAGCAACGGGCCTCATGCAGCATGTCGAGGTTTGCCCTGCTGAGCCTTTCAAGACCACGGACTGGGATACACATAAAATATAAATATAGTCCAAGTATTTGAGTTAAATGCCATCTCACTGATTCATAGATGTGTACACAATTTCAAGTAACCACAATCAGTCACAGATATTCAGAAATAATACATCAACTACAGAACTTTTGTCCCAAAATGAATGAAAATCCATCCATCCATCCATCCCAAAGTAGCTGTTTTTCACTGAGGTTGCCCTTGAAGTGTGGAACCACATCTGATGTTTTCCATCAGCAGAACGACTCCTTGTTGAATTCGAATGTGGTTCCAGAGGATCGTGCTGAGTTACACAGTCTGTGCAGAGTCCTGGAGATGCCCTTTGGTCCACAACAGAAAACCCCGACTCGCTTACTGAAACCAGAGAGAGAGAGATAGCAACACTGTGGGATGTGGCAATGAAAACTTTTTAAAAGAATGAATAAATACTACTTGGATATTCACTTACTGTTTATTGCTCTTTCCAATCTCATCCAAAAGCAACTTCCACTTGGGTCGACCAACCAGCAGCCTCGATGAGAGTGGCCGGTACTTCTCCTCAGACATGCTCTGATGAAAAAAGAGCAAATAACAACAAAAGTGAGCAGGTTTGCACTGACAGTTCCCCGACTGACTGTGTCAAGTTCATTCATCGAAACTCTGATGTCCAAGTTCCAGTGAAAGCAACTAGTGCCAGTGAAAGTAGCATTAAATGACTGTAACAGCAATGACTACAGCAGCAGCCATTTTGCTGTGCAGCTGTGCAAAAACAACACAAAGACTGCAAAAGACACAGTTTTTGCCTTGAGTTGACAGAGGCGCGCACACACAGACCTCAAAATGTTACCAGGAAATGAAGTGCAATTTGTTGCTTCCAGCTGTTTGTAGGAGTCTTTCCACTGACTTTATTATATATAAAAAGCAGCAGGATGAATGTTTATGTCTCCAAAGTGAGATAAGTGTACCGATTTACACACAACAACACTTTATTAATTACTTCTATTTACAAATTCTCCCTGACATGGAGACATGATCTATCAGAATCTAACTTCCATCCATCTATCCATTATCTATACACC
>NW_007577766.1:473418-541352 GCF_000690725.1 Stegastes partitus | reverse complement strand
GCACCACCTTGCAGCCCAGAATCTAACTTCACAACTGAAATTTATTTTACCTTTAAGTCTGTGTGTTTAAAAAATCTAAATTGTTTTTCATCACATCAAGTTAGTCATTAGAGATTTTGTTGTCTCACAGCGGGATATGAGCAGCAGTGACGTGAATGTGAGTATTGATGCATTATAAGACGTGACCGCTCTGATCATTAGGGTAAGAACCAACGAGCAGCTGAGTAACAATAAAAACTAGTAAAGCACTCGGAGAGCACAGACCTCTGCCAAGCAGCTCATTTCCACCATATTGTGATTTCCAGCCAATGTTAAAGTTCTGCATTCATTTTATCTACACTGTAAGATTCATGGATACTCACAACATAGCTTTACCATTGAATTGACATTCAATTCAATAACAAGCTGACGGAGTGATGAACGGTCGTTCTGTACTCTCAAATATTTTGTACACTTACATTATTTCTGCAGTTACTTACTGGCTTAAACTGTTAGCTAACGCTATGCTAGGTTGGCATAAGTACAGTGATGCAATTGCTAACAAAAACAGACTGGGAGTAACTTAAGGTAGGCTAGCACAACTTTAGCAATGCAACAGAAATGACAAGCGTCACTGGTCATAACACACAGCAAATAGAGTTCAAGTGAAACAGGAGACATGTTGAGTTAATGTTAATGTCACAATGTCATTATAAACTTATCTGTCAGCAGCTCCGCTCAGCCCACTCCTGTAATATAGCCTGGCTGTAGCTGACTCCTGTACTACTGAGAAGACAGCGGTGAGGAATGAATGTGGTCAGAGCGCCATCTAGTGGACAAGCGGCGCAATGACAGCATTCTGCACAATTGTGACACTTCGTTTTTCTCAGTTGCTTTGGTACATTTCTCAGATCAGAATTGAAATTCTCTAAACTACTTCTTCAATCTTCGACATCCTGGTGTCACTTGTGCACATCAAAAAGGTGTTTTTTGTTTCACATTGACACAGGGACTTGTCATTCTGATGGCACTGACATGTTCATTGACACAGATATTTAGTTTTGAGAGATGAACCAAGGATTTTGAGCAAGTAACTGCCTTTTGCAGGTATCCATGGTGTTTTGCTATTTGTATGAATTGTTTTGAGAAATGCACTTACTGTTTTGCAAATGTCGAGAATGATTCGAGAAATGTACCAAAGCGACTGAGAAAAACTGCAACAGCTTTTACTGTTTTGTGAGAAAATAACCAGGTGGTAAGCCAGAACACCACCAACAAACAAACAAACAAACCAACAAGCAAACAAACAGATAAACACCGGCTAAAACATAACCTCCTTGGCGACGGTAATAAAAGTGTCGTATTGAAAATCTAAACAAACTATCAATGTTTTGCCTATGGGTGAACTTTTTCTCCTCAAATACTCCTGCGCTGCTTTGTTTGTGGTCAACAAAATAACCTAAATGCTAACTGTAGCGTGTTAGTCTATGCATAACAGATCATTAGTAACAACACTATACAATAAGTTTCAATTGTGTTAAACAAGATATACTACAACAGCATAATACAATTCCAGAAATTCAGTTATGATTTTTGGTGTGTGTGTGCCATCCTGTGCTTTTCAATGGCCCCATATAAACAATTTCTGGAAGTTCCCCTGCCCATCTCTCCATCTTCCTCTGGCTTAACTTCTGTTACTTTCTCCCACAAACCTCCAAACTACCGTAGCCTGTGGTCTCCAGTTTATAATCAATTATGTGTTATCTCATGAAAATAGCTGTTTTGTTGAAGAAGTCATTCAAAGTCTTGTCCCCAGGTTTGCTATAGTGTGATGATTTATTTATTGGACACAGAGAGGGGATCTGGGAAGCTACAACATTTATTACAGATGGTCTAAAGGTAGGGAGTGGGTGGTTTACTGGTGCTACACAAAGACAAAAGGAAAGGAGATTCAGGGGTCTGGCAGACAACAAAAGGGTGAATGATATCAAGCGGGAAAAGATGAGGGGCTAGGAGGCTATCTGACAACATTTGTTAATTTGTTTATATTACAGCAGCTACATGTGGGGTCCAACCCTAGATGTTTAGCAGCGCTGTAATTGGCCTTCAGAGGAACAAAGCAAATTCAGAGACGGATAAGACGAAGCTGAGTAACAATAATAAGCTGGATGAGCGTTTGTGTATCAGACAAAAAAAAAAAAACTACAGTTATATGGAATCTCATGTTTTTGTTGCAAAGATTTTTTAAAAATTCCACTCAGTACTAAGATCCACAAGTGACCAGAAGAAACAAATTAAATGTACCTGAGTTTCTTCATTGTGATCTGATAGGAAACACTGGGTGAAATATAATTTCCTAACAGAAAAGACAATATTTTGTCTCATGTTAGACCTTTTCATTTATTACTATTTTAGCAAAAGTGTATTCCAAATGCTGATTTTATGCACTGTGTACACACTAGATTTTTACAGAAATAAACACTTTAACTTTTAAGCTGGGTGTTCTGTTCATGTTGCACTTGAAACTTAAATCTAGTTGCTATATAACCTAGAGTGACGTTATTTACACAGGAAATGTGCACATAAGACAAAGCTTCTTGTCACTGTCTTTTCGCAGGCACAAATTCTGTGTCAGTTCTATTTTCCCTGAGCAACTGTGACCTAGAAGGTCATCTGCACTGATACCAGCGCAGAGCTTTCTGTCGACAAGGTTTAAGGCAACACCCAGTCGTGTTATCAGATTCCAGGCCTCAATCTGTGCAGAAACATAGTGACACAAGCCATTATTTATCTTTAAACATAGTCATTGTTTTGTTTATGTAAAGAAGCTGAATGGAGTAATTTTCTTAATGAACATATAAATTTTCACGAAGCAAGATCAATAAAGCTGGCTGTCTGTGCAAAACAGACACCACTGCACTAGCTCATCAGATTCCTTTACGACGCTTTTGATTTACAACAGTCATGTGGTAGCGTGGTTCCTTGTAAAGTAACTCAACCAGTGAAGTGCTTCTGAAAAGTGTAACTCTCCCCGTCGGGGAATTGAACCCCGGTCTCCCGCGTGACAGGCGGGGATACTCACCACTATACTAACGAGGAGCTGAGCCCAGCATGACACATGACCACAAACATAGTGACACGAGCCATTATTAATCTCTAAACATTGTCATTTTTTTGTTTATGTAAAGAAGCTAAATGGAATAATTTTCTCAATGAACATATGAATTGTCATGTAGTACCACAATCGATCACGTCCATGAGACTGTGCAAAGCCAAAGTCATGATCATGATTAATATAGAATTAGAATGCAGCCCTACAATATACTACGTCAGTGTAGGATTACGTATATCCCAACACATTGAATGTCAAATGCAGTATGCCAAAAATAAAAGGATGTCCTACTATATCTGGTTACATTTTGGATTGTGCAAACCAGCATATTTCTGGCCCCAACGACCCACAATCCTCTGCACAGTGAAGATACGTCACAATGTCCCAAGTGTAGGACAAACGAGCTTAAGCCACCTGAGAGTGCACAAAAAGATTCAGACTCCTTTTGCACTACAGACTGCTCAGTATTGATATATATGAGCAAATGGTCAAAGACTAAGGGTTAGTTATGACGAGGTAGCATGTCCCAGTTCTACGATAGTGGATGCAACAGTACGAGCTCTGTAAGGGCAGCTGTGTTACATAATCAGAGTAAAAAGTATGTGATCTGGATTGCAGGGTTGGTTTCAGATCTAAGGGTAGAATTAGGTTTAGATTAGTTTTATGTTTTATTAGAAACTTGAAGCCCACTGATATATAATCCAGAGTAAAGCTATTTACACTGGAAATGTGTGTATTCTCAGTCATTTGAATTAGAGAAGTCCTAGGAGCTTCAGTGAAAAGTAACTGAGAGATGTTTCACCTCTTATTCAAGTGCTTCTTCAGTTCAGAACAGCAAATCCAGTTACTTTTTACTAAAGCTCCTAAAATGTACACAGATTATGTACAAGACACAGATCAGACAAAGCTTTGTGTCACCATCTTTTTCTGGTTACAAATTCCATGTCAGTTCTTTTTCCCTGAGCAACTCTAACTTAGAAGGAGGTCATATACACTGACCGATATGGGTCAAGAGCCTTTTGTCAACTAGTAATCCGTTACCACATTTTATGCCTTTATTTGGGCCTGTCTCACAGAGCAAACTCAATCAAGCTGGCTGTCTGCAGTGGGCAAACACCTCTCAAATGAGCAGCACTAACCATTAACATTATTAAAAAGAAAAAAGCCCCATGAAGTGTTGAGCATACTTCACTTGCACTTCAACTTCCTTTCACAGGCCACTGATTAACGACAGACATGTGGTTTCACGGTTCTTTGTAAAGTTGCTCAACCAGTAAACTGCTTCAAAACATGTCAGTCTCCCCGTCGGGGAATTGAACCCCGGTCTCCCGCGTGACAGGCGGGGATACTCACCACTATACTAACGAGGAGATGAGCCACTAGTGTCACATGACCAAACACATAGTGAGTCAATGACACAGCTTCTTATTCAACAAAAGCACAGAGTAGGAAAGTGGGCATGGAAATAATGAAACCACCTTTTGTTTTCTTTACAGTCTATACAACAAACCTTCAACACTGATAATATGGGTTCAGTTTTTTTAAAAGTACAGTAATGATAGTATACCAATACAGTAGTATGATTAAATAATTAGAGCTTCTTGTAAAAGACATGAAAAAGTCATACAATAATTCAACACATGCAATATGAGGCAATGAAAGTGCAAAAAAAATCTCAAAGTTCCACAAGATGGCCAAAACCATTTTTTAAGCCACCACTGTCCTGAGCTGTAATGCCAACAGAAAATCCAAACTAAATTACCACTTAACAACACCAAAAAGAAGAGAAGTGTAAGATGCCAAGAGGACGGGCATCTTAGCGCTAAACATGGAGGCATAGAACAAGAAAGACAACCCTACCCGTCTTGAAATCAGCGTCATTTTCAAAGCTGCATAAGTAAACAAAACCTGAGTTGACTTTTCATTTTATTCCACATATAAGTCTGACTTTTTACAACTGTAATAATTAGCAGCAGTTATTTACACCACCATTAGTAAAATTCATAAAAATTGTGTTACCTGATGCTCGATAGCACAACATGGAATTTTCAAATCTGGATCATTCTGAACTTTTTGAGCAACTGGATTAAGAGGAATGTAAGTATTCCTACCAAAATATAAATGTTTCTATTCTGGATAACAGCAAGAATTTTACTACAATCAAGGATTTTGTTCGTAACTACCTGGTTGTCATATCATAAAAAGGTTAAAGCTTAAAACAAGTCTATTAAACTTCAAGGAGAGAACAGACAGGATTTAATGGCAGATTTTATGATGTGTGTCTTTCTCTGTAAGGTACTGCCCTCTAGTGGGTAACATTTTCAAAAGTCAAACAATAGAACAATGAGGAAATGAATGAATGAATGAAATACAATGAAGTTAAAAGATTAAGATAAAAATGACTGTGTGTGTGTTTACTTGACCAGCTATTTTTATGAAGTCTAGTTTGAGCTTGAGACCATCACAGTGAGGATGCTTTGGATAGTCCTCACTTTCTCAGACCCCTTCAAAGGACTGTTTGAGGATTAAGAGTTGGTTCTTGGCCCAAGGCTAGAATTCAGTTCAGGTTTAGGTTAATGCCGACCTAGAAGGAGGGTCATCTACACTGATCGATGTGGGTCAACAGCTTTTGTCAACAAGATTTAAGACAACACCTAATAGTGCTATCGGATTTCATGCCTTTAGCCAGGCCTGTCTCACAGAGCAAAATCAATAAAGCTCTGTAGAGGGTAAAAGCTAGAATCCTCCTGAGTCAGAATCATGAAACATAAACAGAGGAAGAGGCTCTAGTAAGTGTTGAGCATACTTCACTAGTACTTAAACATACTTTCACAGGCCTCTGATTTACAACAGACTTGTGGTTTCACGGCTCCTTGAAAACTTGTTCAACCAGTGATCCAGGAACCTTCTTCCAAAAGTGTTACTCTCCCCGTCGGGGAATTGAACCCCGGTCTCCCGCGTGACAGGCGGGGATACTCACCACTATACTAACGAGGAGCTGCTGTAAAGGGAAAATGACACCAATAAAAAAAGGGAAAAAAAAAGAAAATAGTGACTCGTGTTTCACACTCACCAGGAGGCCATCTGTCTGACTGACGTACAGTTTCAGGTTAAAGTAGTCTGGTCTGTTCTCCTGCCAAAGCTAAATGACAAACACAAGGATTGAAAGTTTAGTGTTTAGTGACACAAGTTTAGTCTAATTCTGTAAAGTTGTATTTTGGACAAAAGGCAGCATTTACTGACTGAAATTCTTGGATGTAAAACCACAAACAGCCACAAGATGGTGATGAATCCCACAAACCTGACACTGTCCATGACCTTTGATGTTGCTCATTACTACTTTAAAAAAAACTTAAAATCTGCTGACTAAATAAATAAATTATTGACAGCAAACTTGGAGTTGGAGTGAATCAGAGGTTGATATCTTGACCTACTAAGTGCTTTAATTTCTCCACAACCTTTACTGTGATCTGATTTTAAAAGCACAGGTGCCACAGTAACGGCTCCCTTGCTCATCTGCAGTCATTTACGCTTTTAACCTCTGACCTTCCTCTGCCAATAAAAACCCAGAAAACTTACTCTGACCTGACTGAGAGCAAATGCACAAAGGAAAAGAAAGTTTCCAGCCCCAATAATCTGTGGAAATGCATTGACAATGCTGGTAAACTAGACATTTGAAAGTGAATCCTCTTTTGTATCGCTGACGTTCAAGCAATGGAAAACACAGGATTCTGGTCAAACAATTACTAAATTCAGGCTATATACTTTAATTCCCACATGTTTTGATTAATGTAACATGAAAGCACAACCATCCAGACATTGTCCTGACCTTGTGATGCAGAGCACACAGCAGCTCTGCAAACCAGTAGAAGGACTGGAGCTCCCTGCAGACCCACACAAAGTACAACCTCTGCAACCTGAAACCCGTCCAGCCGTCACTGGGTGTTCACCAGAAGGGAAAGAGAAAGGGGAAAAAAATAAATAAATATGCTCAAATTGTTCTTCATTTGTCAGTACATAATATCTTTTTTTCACAACTCACAGCAGAGCGTGCAGCACACAGGCGAATGGTGTGACTCCTATTCCGCCAGCGACACAAAGACTGACGTCGTAGTTGAATACTTCCTCTGATGGACTTCCAAAAGGACCATCAACGTAAAGCCTGAATACACAAAGTGGACAAAAATACAGAAGACATTTGTCCAAGAGACTGTACAAATACACACATGTTTAATTATATTTCTACCCCTGGGACAAACGCACATACAGCAGATAAACATCCTGCATCTGAAATCCCAGAGTCTGAGTGCAGCTTGTGAGTCAACAGATAGACAGACAGAGATCCCCCAAACCCACACACACCCGTCATCCCCACAACAGCTGCTCAAACACTTGTGTCATCAAAACACACACACACAGACACACAGACAAGCACGCAAAGAAATGCATCTTTCTCATACACACACAAACTACACACACGGATACCAAATTAGCAAACATTTCTCTGCATTAACGTAGTATAATACGGAAATATGGCGCATGAAACTAAAAACCGGGCAGAGGAAATGGTTGTTAAGGCTGCAGCGGCCTTTCCACACCCCAACACCCACCAAAGGGACAAAGGAGACTTGGCCTGGCTTTTCTGTCACATAATCACAAGCACTGGGCTCTGTAGCACTTCTGAGATTTTTTTCTTAATGGCCAAAAACATGGTGTCAAAATGTAAAATAATGGTTTGAAGTTAGTGGAGAGTCTGTTTTTTTCCATAGTCCTTTTATACTGTACATAAACGGACATAGCCACGGGGTCTGAAAAGTGAAGCAAACATGGAAGCACCTTAAACCAGCACTCTTTCCAACAGCCAGCAGGGGGCGCCTCCTCTGGTTGCAAGTAGAAGTCAGATTGTATAAAAGTCTATGAGAAAATGATCCAACTTCTCTTTGGATTTGTTACCTCAGTAAACATTTTCCCAATGAGTTTGTGGTCTCAGTTGCTAGTTTCAAAAGGTTTTTTTTTTATATAGCATGGCGTTCATTTTGTAAAAGAATGATCACATTTAGAGTAAAATAGGTGACGATAAAGTAAGGTATGTTTCAGGGCAGAGCTACCTTCTGATTGACAGGTTTCTATTGCATCAGTGTGCACGGGGTCCTCGTGTTCATGGTCAGATTCATTCCTAACTGCATTTTACTTTCATATAGCTCAGCTAGTACATTCCCCTAACTTTATGATGACCTAGATTCAAAATATATCAATATTGCTAATAATGTGTGTTTTCCAAAATGTCTAGCTATTCATATTCATTAGAAAAAACATCAAAGCATTTTGGGCTAGCGGCATGTTGAATAATACTACCTGTACGAAATGTGTGGGTATGTATATATGAGGTGTGTCAGAAAACTTCCAGGACTGGTGTCACAAAAGATGTATTTTAAACCCAAACTACAAACTATGAGTTTTCCCCTTCAGACAATCAACCAGCTTGTCTACAAAGAGATCCTGAAGTGTTGCTTCATTCAGCGCATGAGAAGAGGCGAGAGTTGTGGCAGGACAAGTCGTGGCTGCTTCACCATGACACTGCGCCTGCTTCACAATGCCCTGAGCATCCCACAGTTCCTGGCTGAGAAGAACATCGCCGTGCTGGAGCAACCTCCCTACTATTTCCATGTTAAGCAGCTGAAGGACTGTTGGAAAGTTAAAAATCTGACAATTCCTTCTGTTTTTACATTTTTTGGCTCTGATGAAATGTGTCACTTTGGTGATAAAAAAAACAAACAAAACTCAACAGGCCTTTTTTAAACCCATCAGTAGGTTTGAGGTTCAGATACTTAATATTGTCACAGCTGTTCTTTTCTACATTATTATTCATTATGCATGTACACAAGTTGAAGTATAGAAGTAAATAAAAATTCATCTTAACTCTTTTGACCATAAGTGGGCACTGTGGTACACATCAGCTCGTTCACCAGGGGGGAGGGGTGTTAAGGGTTTTGATGGTTTGCTTTGCTCTAGTTTACTGTCAAAAAACAAACTCTTATTCCCTCGCAGGCCACATCTAACTCTCCATCTCTGCCTAACGCTCTCCCAAACACAGAGCAGGAAGAGCACAGAGTCAGAGGTCAGGAGGTCAAAACCTCTGACCCTTCTGCGATTCAGAGCCTTCATGAGAAATCATGTCAGCCACATCACCACACAGAGTCACACAGAAACGTACTTGGGGTATCTCCTCTGTTGGACCATGGGAAGGATCTCCAAGTCTATCCTTGGAGGAGGAAGTAACAGCTGTGTGAACCGTTCTGAGGAAAGGAGAGGAGAGGATTTGTATTTATACAGTAGTATCATAAATAAGTGTAATAAATAATGCAAATATAATCAGTGTAAAAATACCATCACCCTACATAGATATGTGTATTTTCTATACATCTTAATTCAAAGCTCTCCATTTCCTTACAACATGTTGTCATGGCAGATTAAGGGGCCAACACAAACAAACCGACTTCCCTTCCTGTGTTCAGAAAGCATGTGTGCGTGGATATGTACAGTAGAATGTGGAAACGACTGCACATGTTCTTGCATTTGTTGCAGTCTCCCAAAGGACACGGCTTCCTCTAACAGTGACTCCCTATTGAGTCGGCTGCAAACCAGTCTTTTTCCCTAACATACTCTCTTTATATGCGTGAGCATTTACACCCTTAAAGCATCACGTTTTTGAAGTCAGGAACAAAAGAAAAAGTCGTGTGATTGCAGTTTTCCATCTTTTTTGCTTAAAAGGAATCCAACAAGCTCTGTAACATTAATAAATAATGTGCTGTCTTTGAGTGTACGTTCGTGGCAAATACAGTTTTCCAGCAAGACAATAAACCAGTGAGAACAATGCTGGCCTCAAGGTAAAGGAGTTTCACACACAGACAGACACACACACACACACACACACACACACACACAAAGAAACACATGTATAGAAAGAGAGAGAGTGACTTTCACACACATAAAAATGTAGTTTTTAGGAAATGCTTGCTCCCCAGAGAGAAGTGAGAATGAAGAGAAAGACAAAACTAAATCAGTTCCATCCTGTCGACTCTGATAAAGTAAAGAAAGGCTGTGTCTTTTTATCTATGTGTTTCTGCACATGTGGGCCTTTGTGCGTATGTGTGTGTATGTGTGTGTGGTGTTTGAACTCACCAGTCCAGTCTCCCACGACTCGCAGATGGATGCCAAAGGTTTCCTTGTTCTCTGTGGGACACTGCGAGGAGTTAAAGAGCAGACAGTTAGTCACAATGAAACAAGTAAACATACACGCACACGTAAAACTAACACAAGAGAACCAGGCCTGCACACAAACACACAATCCAGAGCACAAATACAGTTCATAGCTACAACTCTTTTCATTAAATTTAACAAGGCACACACACACACACACACACACACACACACACACACACACACACTCATGGACGCATACACAAGCCTTCCAGTTGGCAGACAGCGTTACTAGCCTCGGGGGTCTGTCTGCTCTCTGTCAGTGTGATTCTCTGCCCTCCTCCTCAAAGCTCCATAACACACCAGGCATAGGCATGCACGCAGTAATTGTGTGTCTCTGTGTGAGTGAGGCAGTGTGCGTGTGCGTGCGTGTGTGTGTGAATGAGTCCATCTCTGTATGCTGTGTAAGCAGAAAGTTATTCCTTTATCTTTTGTTTTTGTCTCATGAAATCTGAACTAAATCTGCAAACATCAATAAACAATGTGAAACATGATATTACTGGACAACTCAGCTGTCAATCAGTGACAGAAAGCAATAGAGGGGGTGGGACGAGGCAGGAGAAAAAAAGTTTAAGAACCTGGAGAAACGTGTGTGCCTGCGTGTGTGTGTGTGTGTGTGTGTGTGTATGTATTCACGTGTCTGTGTGTTTGCATTGTGTCATGACGGAGGAATTTGTTGGAGCGAGTTCCATAAAAGTCTTACCGTTGTTAGCGTGAAGGGATGGTTCTCAAATGAAGAGACACCTGGACAGTTAAGAACAATATACTGAGACAAAGAGAAAGAGAGGACACGATGGAAAGACAGACCGGGGGGGACGAGGGATTAGAGAAAAAAACAACAGTAACAGTGAGTTACAGCAGTGGAATTTTCCTTCACTCCCAAAACAATCCCGCATTTATATAAACTGAGATAAAATAAAAGCCCAGCGATGAGATAAGTCCTCTCACCTGTCCGGGTCGAGCGCTGAAGTTCTTCTTTAGCATTCGCAACTCGATGACGTCACAAGGATGCCTGACGACGGTCACTATGGTAACGGGGTCACTGCTCCGGATGTAGCGGTAGAAGCGCTCCACACAGTAGAGACAGAGAGGACCGGACACCCAAAGCCACGTCTGTGCACACACATGGAGACGACACGCAACACAAAGGACACTTTCAGGACTTGTAAAGGAGTTCGAAAAGACAGTTTGATGTCATGTTTGTTACCCTGTTGGTAAAGCCACTGTGTTCAATAATACACAAACACGCCTGTGTTGCTCAGGTACATGGAGCAGGTTGTTGATTTTGGATTGTTCTCCTCTGTGCAAACCTGCAAAGAGGCCTGCATGTATCCTAGCAGAAGTATAGTTTCTGCTCAGTCTAGATTAATTTTATCTTCTAAAGTGAACAAGGAATGTTTTCAGTCCTGTACAGACCATCACAAAGCCACTGTTTTTGTACGTAGTGCTGCACGACTTATTGTTTCAGCATCAACATCATTATGTGCGATCTGAAGTTGGGCAAATTAGCTCATGCACATCATGCAACAACTTTGTTTGCTGCTTGATGCGAAAAGAAAACTTGGTTCTCATTTTCCATGACTGATCGACACAAGAGAATACTATCTGATTAAAGTTTTTTTTTTTTTTTCTTCTTCTTCATTGATTTATTAAGAGGACACAGAGTTTGTTCAGCAAAATAGGCAATGAACAGAAAGGAAAGCTCTGAAAAGGAGCTTTTACTTAGTGAAGCCTTTCTTCCAAAAAGAAACACAATGTGAGGGATGATGCTGACCAAAACTGGTACTGTGTCTTGCAGGGTCTTGCCATTGTTGTCACTACACTCGACTAATTTGTTTGGGCATATAAATCAGGCCTACAAAGCTCTGTATGATGAGTGCAAAGCCAGATCTGAATGCGATCCAAAGCAAAAAAGACGTGGTCAGATTTGGGAAGGCTTACACATTATTTCAAGATCGACACAATGAATGAAGAGAAAATAGCTACATTTATCAGGGTGGAGGCCATTCAAAATACAGCAGCAGAATTATTACTGTATTCAGACAGTTTAAAAGAGCTAATGTAGAAAGTGTTAGGACTCTGTATCAGCTATTGTCTATCAGGTCTTTCTAATTCTACCAGCTTGCCCCCCATTGCATTAGAATAACACAAGGGGCTCTGACTCACATCCAGCCAAAGAGAGTATGTTCATGTGAATAATAAATCCATCACAGTGTGTGGTATTTCTGCTTCTTTCTGTTGGCAGTTACCTGTACTAGACTAATTGCTCACAGCTTCAGCAAAGCCTGGGGAGCACAATCGGGTTTAAGGGGGATTTTATGGAACCAGCTCACTCCTTAACGACCATGTGCAAACGCATAATCACACACGCAGGTAGAAACACACAAACACAGGCCATGAAAGAGGATGCGGCCCCTCCCTAACAGCGCTACACCTCTAATAAATGGGACCAACTCCCTCCAACACTTCCAAAATGCTCGGCACACGTGTACAGCACTCACCCTGAAGGCACACATACATAAATTCCACATCACAGTCAAAGGAACATTTTCTTCAACTCAAACACACACGAAAAAGTACAATGCAGGATAAAAGTACCTCGACCACACAGACACACACAGACCTGGGGGTAATGCGGCTGGAAGTAAGCATCCTCTCTGCATCTGCCCTCCTCATCTTCACTTTGCTCCAGCTCTTCGCCCTGCTGCTCTGTGCTGCTCTGAT
The DNA here is from genome assembly GCF_000690725.1 of Stegastes partitus. Taxonomy (NCBI): domain Eukaryota; kingdom Metazoa; phylum Chordata; class Actinopteri; family Pomacentridae; genus Stegastes; species Stegastes partitus. Next base: position 528,277 of record NW_007577766.1, on the reverse strand, counting down.
TGGTTCGGAGACAGCCGGGCGGGTGGGCTTCAATGTTGGTCTGATACTTCAGAGCGCCACTGATTTAAAAGACAACAACGAAGGTGATGTTGGTTTGACAGTATCATTTATATATGTTGAGATGTGGATACAGATTATAAACACACATCTAAGTTCATACAGTGACTCTTCTTTTACCAAAGCATTCAGACTGAATAGGTACAACTAAGGGTTAATAAATCTCAACCACACAATCAAACAGTGCAGCAACAAGATGGGCATGAACAGGCAGATATTAAACGTGACTGACTGGCATTGAAGGTAAACAAAAAAACATTCTTGCACGCTGATTTCCAAAGAAAAACTTTTTACTTTGTCAGAACAAGAAATGATTTATTTCTGTTGAATCAATGACATCAGAACATTCTTTGAAAGTTGATGAAACTCTGATTGTTTAAAACACACAGTTTTGTCTGCGAGCTTTTAAGCTGCATATACTAAGTTAGAGACGTCTCCAACTGTCAGCTGCAGTCTCCCAACATTTGCTGACATTTTAAGTGAGGCAAATTATTATCCTGTCCTCTGGAGGAGATGGAGACAAACTGTACTAACCGTGCAGAAAAAATCTCCCTTGACTCATGCAGAGAAAAAGCTGCATGCACAAATACACTTTCAGTGCTACCCACCCGACCATGTGCACCATCAGGATGATGTAGAAAATGATGAAGAGGTTGTGTGTGTACCAGAAGATCTCATAGTTAGATACCCTGAAAGAAAATACAAAGTGACAACATATGTGACTTTTTGTGTCTAAGTCAGACCAAGAATGTTTTAAAAGAGCGGCAATCACCAAAATCAGATGTAAATGAGCAATTATAACTTGGGGACGTGATATCAGGAATCAAGAGACACAAAAAAGAGCAGAGACAACAAAAGAAGAAAGCAGGGTCAGAGTTTGTTCAGGACCAGACAAACAGACTCCCAGCTCAAAGCCTGAGTAAGCAGGACATCAGAGGTCAGTATTAAAGGGGTCATTACACACAACAACCCCATAAACACTGCAAGCAACATACATTATCAAACCCTGTAGTCTACCTTTGTAAATGCAGCTTCTTTCATGATTGTTTTGTTTGGATTTCTACACAAGGACACTGATCAGCACAATTTAATTTTACATCAGCTAAGATGTGTTCCTACTGTCATAATTTCTGCATAATCCAGTTGAATCAGAAAACAAATAACAATTTGAAGCAAAGTTAACCAAAACTGCCCTCATATTTGCTGACATCTTACATAAAGAGTGCCTTTTCTCAGGGCACACTGTTGCAAAAAACTAAGTGATAGACTTCGCTGAAAGTTGCATTCCAGAACCTGCAGTTAAATCACCAAATATACATATTTTTACAACTTGCAAGCAGATAAGTCCTGATCTTTAACATTCACTTTATCTGGTCACAGCTGTATACAGACAGGAGTGCCGAAAATAGGGGTGACTACAGATAACAGAAAAGATAAAACAATTCATAGGAAAGTGGAGGGAAAACAATTTTTTGGAAAACTTGCCAAGTAAAATAAAAAACTTGGAATAAAAGCAGCAATGAGTGTGCTGTGCAAGTAGAGAAACTTGTATAATCTCATTTTAATTCTCTTTTGTCTTTCTTGTTTTTTGTTTTTAACTGAATAACATTTTATACCTATTTGGTCTTGGTCTGTGGGTTTTTTATGTTTTAAGCAAACATTGACAAACTTGGCTCCTTCAGGTGAATTTACAAATTATGCATTTCCTCTTTATCTTTTTAAAAACTCAAAAATTCTCAAAACTCAGCAATTATTTAGAGCGGTAAAGTTGGGGCGTAGCATGCAAAACATTGTATTAATTCAATTCAATTCAATTCAATTCAATTTTATTTGTATAGCGCATATTTACAACAACAAGTCATCTCATCGCGCTTCACAAAGGCAGAGACAGAAACACCCAACAATCCAAAACATTTGGATTCCCTATAAGCTTCAGCAGTCCGCAACAGTGGGAAGGAACCGAAAACCTCCGACAGAACCAGGCTCAGGGAGGGACGGCCATCTGCCTCGACCGGTTGGGTGAGAGTGGGATGAATTATACAATTTAGTTTACAGTTAAACAAGTTATTAGAATTTATTGTCCTTTTGTAACAAGACAGAGTTTTAAGTAGAGCCCGGCCTATATTTCATTTTTGCAGCCAACGCTAATACTGATTTTTAGTCTATCAGCTAATAATATTTAAATAAATAATGTTTGATGGGGTCAAAGTTTTTAAATTTCCTGTTGATGTTTTTCACATACTAGTTGGCATCTTACCACGAAGACAAAGCTTGACTCTGCATCACTGTCTGCTCAGCTGTGACATGCGCTCTGTTACATGTGCTGCAGACACTGCTGAGTGTCTTAAACAATGGAGAACTGTGTGAAGACACTTTTTAAATTTGCCAAGAATCTTTTTCTGCATTGTGTTCGTGAACCAAAACAAAGTGTTTACATCTTCCGATAATATCTGCCAGTCGACGCATCAGTCTGGCTCTGGTGTAAATATCACTGGATCTCTGTGAGTCATGATGCAGGTATTCCTCTGGTGTGCAGCCGCCATCATCCTGCCACTCCAGCCACTTAGTCAAACTCTTATCTAAAGCCGTTAGTGGTCTGGAAAAGCCTCTTATCCTCTGTTCAATTACTGACGACGGCATGGAGAGCACACATGGACACACACATCCTTGTCTCTCACATGTGCATAGTGGCTGACCCAGGATGACCTGAGTAATGACAGAGCCGTGATGTGCTCTGTTACAGACTTCTGTTGGCATGTCTCCTCATGGTCTTTTCCATTTCTCGCTCTCACATACAAGATGAGTCACAAACGCAGGCAGAAAGACAAAGTCGAAACAGACATGGCACAAAGAGATACCACAGAGGATGAGACACATATACAGAAACATTAAAACCATGGTTGTATGAAGAGAACTGATTGTCAGCCTTCAATATGGCATTCAATCATTCCAATGAAAGTCGCTCATGCACTGTATATCTCATAATGGTTTTCTCTGACATGCATGTCCAACATACCACTGAAATTACTTCACACACATAAAAATTGCTTCTCTAGGCTTTGGGACATTTTTTACAAATTTTAAATCTTTGTGGTATAAAAAAAATATGTCTGCAGTGTTCTCTCAATGTTCTCACAGACGTATCTTTCATAACAGTTGTTTCTCAATAAACTGTATCCACCTCCTTTCTTAATACATCCATGACACAAACACACAAGGATTATGGTGACGGATGGTGGTTTGATTTAGCCTACCGTACGCAGTAGGAGGAGGAGGTGAACATCAGGAAGAGGATGAGAACCAGCAGCACACCGGTGATTCCTGGGACTAAAGAAAATCAGACAATTACAGAGTGGAAACAAAGCCAACAAGTAAAATAACATTCAAGGCTACATGCATGTACTCATCAAGCGGAGATGTCTGCACACAGGCTTACAGCGATATTACCAAATCATTATATCTAAAAGAATGAAGCAATCCAACAGTATACAAAAAATGGGACTCATTCCATTCACAAGAAAGAGAAAGAAAGGTTTAAAGCAAGTCCTTCTTACTTGTGGTGAAAATGATCATCTTGGGGTCCTAGGAAGAAAACAGAAACAAGAAAGGCCTGTGTGTAACCTTCTGTATCTGTTAGCTGACACTTTATTTTGAAGAGAAAACTGTCTGAAGGCTTTATGCTAACACAACATTTCAGTGTGTTTCTGCCCTCTTCTTTAACCCTCTGAATCCTGAGCAGTTTCTGGGAGTTTTTGTTGCTTCTGTCACTTGTTTTTTTACTCACTTTGTGCTCATTGTTTGAATGCAGTATGAAATATTGCACCTCTATGGTAACAGCACAACCACGAGTAGAGCGAACTCAAAAATGCTGTGAAGTGTGACACAGCTGTAATGCCAAAAATCATGAAAAAGAAGAAAATGAAGTTCAATTTCTTATTGTTGTTTATTCTACAAATATTTTTTAAAAACTGAAATCTACATGTACAACGTTTTTTCCAAGTGCCCAAAGGTGTTACCAGAAGTGGAAAACAAATGGCTCAACATATTATGAATATTTTACTACTTACATTTTAATTTGTTTCTGTATTTGTCTCATATCTGCTCTGTGTAAACACAGCCTGCAGTTCAGCCCAATCCCTGTTGGCTTTATGGTTGTGCCAAGGAGCAAAGATTTTTTTTATTGTACTTTTTTTCCCACAAAATCAGGTAAGAAATGTTCATTAGGACATACGCAATATTGTGAGGTTAGGTTTTGTCAAGTTTTCTGACGGTGTGTTTTGGGGTTCACAGGGTTACGGTGAGCTAATCAGGGATCAGAGTCTTGGGTGTGATAAAAACCCTCCACTATGTCAGTGACACATGGTTGGCCACCCCTGATCGAAGACATTTTTGAGTGGTGTGGACATTTTCCTCACTCCTTCAAAGGGGTTAATACTTTCAGATTTAAAGGTTTAGTGAATATGCTTCACACTAAATGCTTGCCAGATGATCTAACAGCAGCTGAAGCCCCCTCCCTTTACATTTCCAACTTCAAAATGAGGTAACAGGTTTTGTACAGTTCAGAAAAGGCCAATTCAACAAGTGTGTCTGCTTTACGCAGTGATAGTACAGGTGTGCAGCGGCGAGGTGCACGATTGATCGATCTCTCTCAGAATGCTCCTTTTTCATCTTAAATCAATTATTTTCTCACTTTTATGTGTATAGCAGAGTGAAACACCATGCTTTTGAGGATAACTACCAGTGAATGTGCCGTCACTGTCATTTTACGGTTTATTCTGGCTCTCTCTGACTTCTAGCATTTCACCCTAACCTCAAATATTGTAATTTGTAACATTTGCAAACACTATTGCTTCCATCTGTGGTCAGAAAACACATTTCAAGCACACCTTTGTCTGTACCATACCCCAGCCTTAAAGTGGAGGTAAGATTTGGGGTTAGATAAGTCATTGTGATGGTTGAGGTTAGAGGCCAGCGAATGCATCATCTCAGCCAAGGTCCTGACAAGTATAAAAGCACAAACTGTATGTGTTTATGTCTCACCTCTCCTCTGTAACGAGCCAAATTGAGAGCAGGAAAGTCATCCGAGTAGCTCGCACTGAAGTTGACGACATTCACCAGGTGGGCTGAAACGTGCACAACTGGACAGGAAGAGACTGTGTTACACAATACTGATTTAAAACACACGTTTCTGTGCTCCAGCAGCACGTATGCAGGACTTCTCCACTGTTTCAGACACAAACAAACTTTTAATTCTAAGGGTCAGAATCAACTGCATGTGGACACTCAAACATTTCTTTGTCTATTCAGCAAAAAGTCAGCAAAACATCCTCCTGACTTACTGGCACACACACAAGCACACACACTTCTCCCTGACATCATAGGCTAACCACGCAGCCGCTCAACAGCTGATGGAATTAGAGGGCGTAATCATGAGACACAAGGGTCCTTTTTTCTCACCCACATCCTTCCCCACTCCCACTGCCTCCCCCTTTCCTTCTTTCTCTCTCTTTCTGTTCTCAGTTTGTGTCTCTCGCCCATCCCTGCTCCCTCTCTGTCTACATTGTCATTTGTTGTCTCAGAACATGAGAACTTTGCCTGAGGGACGACATGTATATATATGTGTGTTGTGTATGTGCATGTATGTGTGTTAATGTTGATGAGTGGAGAAGTGAGTGGTAATGATGAAAGAAGGCTTAAGCTTACAGATGATGTAATAGTAAAGAACAGATGCCAGCTCTGGCAGGTCTTTTATTTCAATCATTGTATTGGTTCTATGGATTGCAAATGCTGGCAAGTCCATCCAAATCTCAATAAATAGATCTCAGCAACTGCTGGATGAAATTTTTTTTTGTTTTGTTTAGTTTTTTTTTTTTTTACAGATCCTGATGTGAAATGTCGTTGCAACTGTTAGATGGGTATAAGCCTGTTAAAAAGGCCACGTTCAAAGCCTCCGCTGTGGAGGTGGCTGTTAGGAGCTGTGGAAGAACTTGTTGGTAGATGCCAGCAGTGAAAAAGGCCATCAAACTAAAAAAAAAAAAGGAAGCTTTCTGGGCTTGGCTGGCTGAGAGAACTCCTGAAGCAGCAGACTGGTTTTTGGGGGCCAGAAGGGCTGCAACTGCGGAAGTCGCTGAAGCAAAAGCTCAGGTGTTTGGGACAGCAAAGGAGAAGTACTTTTGGTTGGTCTCAGGAGGATTTCTGGCAAACTATTCGACAACCCATAAAGGGAAAGCAGGGCTGTGTTCAGTCACACAAGACAACTGCTGACTCACACTGAAGATTTTTTGTGAGCTGTGGAAAGAGCATTCTAAGACGCTCTTTAACCCAACCAGCACATCATCTGTGGTGGAGTCTGAGGACTCGGGGGAAGTCTCAGCATCAGCAGCAATGTGGGTGTTGTATCAGACCGTCATTGTGAAGAGGAAGCTGAGCTGGAAAGGCAAGGCTGTCATTTAGCCAGTCGGTCTTTGTTCAAACTCTCACCTACGGTCATGAGCTCTGGGTTATGACCGAACATTGAGATGAAGATCTTGGACATCCAGAGGTAGCCTGGAGAAGAGTAGTTTCTCCTTAGCGTAGCTAGCTGTGGTGGATCAGGAATCTGATTAGTATGCCTCCTGGGTACCCTACTTTGGAGAATTTCCAAACATGTCTAACTGGGAGGAGATCCTAGATTCAACCCAAAACTTGCTTGAGGGATTATATATTTCATCTGGCCTGGGAATGACATGGGACCACCCAAGAGGAACTGGAAGACGTTTGTGGCGAGCGGGATGTCTCGAATACCCTATGTAGCTTGTTGCAACTGCGACTTGACTCAGGACAAGTGGAAGAAAATTGAAGGATGGATGGATTGAGAATGCTAACGTGCAAAACTAAGACAGTGAACAAGCTAACACTGAAACTGCTCAGGATCAGAATGTTGCATGCAAGTACGATAGCATTTAGTTCAAATCTATATACAGGGCAGAAAGTATGACTGTGTACGGTCTTTTGTCTTTGTACCCGATGAAAGTCAGCTCACCATGTTGTCTGTAAAAGGGACACATCACTGATTGTGCATGTCAAAGTCTATTTATGTTAGTCAGGTACTATTGGGCCTGTGGAAACAACTGTACAAGATCTTTTGTGACTTTTGGAATTGAGAATTTCCTCATTGACATCTTGGTCTATTAAAACTGGGCATAACAACATGGTAGCAACCTGTGAATAGGTAGCTCACCCTAAAACATACCGTGTTGTATTCAAAAAGTGTTTAAACTAGCGATTGAAAGCATAAATTCATCAGGAAAATGTTTACTGAGGTGACAAATCCAGTGAGAAGTAAGGTGATTGTCTCATAGGTTTAATACAGTTTGTATAACCAGAGGAGCTGCCCCCTGCAGGCCATTAGAAAAAATTTAGGTATAAAGCAACTCTGTGTTAGCGTCACTTTTCAGACCCATAGACGACTTACATCTTTTATATACAGACCATGAACTTGACTTGAGATTTTCTTTTGAGTAGTCAATGGCATTTACTAATGAAAGTGCAGCAAAACTATTCACACTAGTCCTGACACTGGTATAAATAATTTAAGCTGATTAACATTTTGATTCAAAGATCAGTGGCCTATTTCAAATCTTTCTGACTAAACACTAAAATTCCGCATGGGTAGAATGCACTCTTCCACACATTGGCCACACTGGGTCTTCTGTCCCAACGCTCATGTGCCACCATGTCAGTGTTTTTAGTCAACAGATCTTCTGACCAAATCGACCTCTGTACAATGCTTGGATCTCTGTCGAAGGAAAAGCCCAGAGCATGTGGTTTTAAGTGGCGAGTGCTGACTTCACTTGCAGTTCATCTTGTTTCGTGAGACTTGCATGTTGCTGTAAAATCAACAATATGAGCCAGATAAAGACTCCCAACATGACTAAGAGGAAGAAGCCTGTAAACCCAGCGAACACACAGCTGTTAGAGGCTCCCATGATGTCATAGAGGAAGACTCAGAAGAATAACAACACACACATGCATAGACACTCATGCCTAAACAGCAAAAACACACACAAACAGCAAGAAGCCCATCACAGCTTGTACATCAGGAATGCTAAACCAGCCTGGAATCATTTATCCACACTTCACACACACATGGACACACATTGTGATACATGAATGAAGTGAGCTTAGGTGATAAGTGACAGTTTTTACCGGAGAAGACACAGATGGCAACGCCACATGCCACATGAAAGGTCTTGCTCTTGTCCAGCAGTCTGCGTGTCTTTCTGGTTGATACCTGCATGTGCAGACAAGTGTATTATATTTGTGGCAGGGACTCAAGCAAAACACATAACTATTTTTCAAATGATCCTCTTTCTTCCCTAAATTCAAAATTCATCTTTACCAATATGTTCCTGTATTTTTGCATCAAAATATGACTAGTATACCTCAGCATGTTACAGTGGTTCTTTTCCAATATATGAGAAGGTTTTACGGATGTTTAAACAAGCCCCACGCCCTGTTGCTTCTGATAAAACAAAACCCAATGATCACGTAGTTCTTGGTCCCATCCCTAAAACTGCCACCCACCCATCTTATCCTTCCTTTCTTTCTTACCGCGTGAGTTCCTCGTACAAAGGTGAGTAGGGAGCGACACATGGGCAACAGCACCAAGCTGCAGTTCAGGTTCAGCACAGATGCAGACGCCCTGCTGATGCACAACCCTAGCTGGGAAAGAGACACACACACACACACATATATATTGTTAGGCAGGTTGCCAAAATGGGGCCTTATTCAGCGGATGTAAAACAATAAGGGTCTGACGGATTAAGAAACACACTTTTGAGTTGTTCCTATTCAGATCTGGACTATTCACGGCCAACTGAGAACTTGAGGCATGACTTGTTTTCTGCCACACAGGCTTATTTAAAACCATCTTTGTTTTTGTCAGTATGGAGAGGTAAGGATCCTTCATCATTTAGATGTTTTTTACTGATGGTTCACCTTGAAATGGTGCACTGTCATTTAGTTTTGTCAAGATAATAAAACAAAAACGTGTTTTTGGTCAGTAGCTGTTTAAAACATATCCGATCTTACATTTTGCCATCTGTTTATTTCAGATCAGGTCAGACTCTGGCATCACATCCCAGAACATCCTGGTGTAGCACGTGACACCCGGATGAGAGGGCAGTTTACCTAAAGTGACATGTCAGCTGTGTAATTAGGTTTCACAAATCTCAAGCTACAGCTCCATAATCAAAGCTGTTTTCATGTGGAAATACTGGATGTATCTTGGCGCCTCCTAAACTCAGTACACTTAAACACTTTCTTTGGCAGCCTAAGGGTTCACTGCAGGTGCCGTCTCTTCTGATTATCCCCAAGAAACTGAAACAGCTAGTGTGAAAGATGAAGGTGTGCAAGTGTTTAGATCAAAAAAAGGGAGAAAGACAGTTCATGAAACTGTTGTCTAGAGGAGAAGCTCGATTTAAACGGCTGTCAGGTTTTAATGCTGGCTGTATAAGATGCAACAGAAGCAAGAAATCAGCTAAAGAATATCACTACTTAAGGTATCGCCACCGCTGACCTAACTATTTATCACTGAACAATCAACCTACAGTCCAGAAAGACATGAGGGATGATAATTTGCGTTACAACTGACTGAACTGCTGAAATATAAGAATGCAGCATACAACAGGCCAAAGTTCGAATCTACATATAGCAATTGAAGGTTAACACCAGCGCACTTAAAAAGTCTCATGCCTCTACCCTTTCAAAACTTCTCACACACACACACTCCCTCAAAGCAGCTTCCCAAAGAAAAGCAGCTGACGGCAAAACCACAAGCAGGAGATCTGATATCCTGCTTTCTGTACATCCCCAACACACCAAACAATCCCAACACACACACACACACAGAAACGCACACACACACACACAATGAGCTACACAAGTGAATAAGATAGGATGTTTTTTGAAGTTAAATCTATATTCCCTTCAGCAGCATTAAGGCTTTGAAATACATTTTCATCTTGCATCTACACACATACACGTGCAAACACACACACACACACACATAAACTTAAGCCCTCTGGCGAAGCATTCAGTCAAACCAGCGGCGTGCCCACACTTGCCCCTCTCTCCCCTTTGCCTCCCACCGTACAGGCAGTGCAAGAGTTCACACGTGCTGCTCGCTGCCACAGTTTATTTTCCCATTCATTCCTAACTGCACACAGTGTTTCCCCCGTTGACTTTCAAACTACCGTTTTTCATCATCTTAATGTATTTTAAAGTTGTCATTTACGAATACTGATGCTGAGTTATCCTAATTCCTGCTCTTAATATGTTCTAGTCATACGCTTGGCATGGGTTGTGTATACCATTTCATATGTTTAGACAATTTCATCTTTACTTGTGCAATAAACGAAAAACTTTCAGAGTCTTCGCACAAGTTGTTACCACAGACTTTATAGTGAAGATCAATGTAGCCTCCAGGTTTGAGAAGTGACGTCAACACTTAAACCTGCATTCTTACTAACAGACAGCAGAGGGTGACTCAAAAATAAGTCTGACTGTGTAGAAGTCTATGAGAAAATAAGCCTAATTGTCACTTGATTCGGTACTACAGTTAACATTTTCCTAATGAGTTTATAGTCTCAATTGCTGGATTCAGGTATCCTTCCCATCAGCATGATGTTTATTAAATAAATTATGGTCCCATTTAGAGTAAAACCGATGATAAAGCAGGGTATGGTTTAGAGCGGGGCTACCTTGTGATGGCAGGTTGCTTCTGTATAAGCTTGTGTAGTGTTCTTTCAGTCAGATCTATGTGTTGCTCATTACATTCAGCTTAACAGGAGTAAGATGGTGACGGCCAAATTCAAAACTGAAAGCATCAAAATGGTTGTCCACAACCCAGTGAGTATTGTCATGTTGGGTGTGCTTATCGCATGTATCTGGAAGCTAAACAGTAAAAAACATTTTCACAATACATGAATGTCTTGCTTTAACTCAAGTATCCTGATGAGCACAACACGATGTGCTGAGAAAAAGATTTTCTTTAAGACACATAATAAAATGCTAACTGCAGTTTCGCTTCCACAAAGCTGACACTGCATCTCAAAATCAGCACAACTACCATGTGCTATATATTTGAACAAAAGGACAGTGTACCTGAAAAGAGCAAGTGTGAGCTGGTAGCCAACAATGAACTAGTCAATGCAAACTCAGATCTTGAGCTTTAGGGAGCATAAAGATGGTGAAGACCAACAATGAGAGTCTGATCATAGTAAGTCTAGACAGTAATGTCAGTGGTATTTATAAGATTTTCTCAAAACACAAGGACTGTTATCACACGGACAAGCACACATCAAGAAACTCCCATACAGACACACCATCCAGAACTTGTGACAAAAATTATACCACACGAGTCAGCAAGCATCAAAATCTAATCCTGCTTCTCTGTGCTGCTGCTCATGTCACTGTTGGCTGGTTGTAGAGTCCACAAAGACTCAACAACAGTGTACATCAGAGAGACTAATGCTCTCACAAAGTTCAGGTCCAAATCAAGCTCATTAAACCTGCAGAAAATAGTCAAACACCAATCAGCAAACCTGCTTCTGTGGTGCAAATACACCAAGAGCAGCGTATTTCCCAAACAACTGAGATTTTGATTGATGTCATCTGCAAAGCCGCAAGAATGTGACTTATTTTGGAGTCGTGCCATCTACTACATCAGGATACAGGCATGAAAAATGTGGTGGACAATGAATTCTTGGTTTTTAACGACAGATGGTCACTGTTGAGGATGCAACTCTTTCTGTAATATTGTACTATGTCAAGCAGCTTTTAAAGTAGCTGTCTGGATTGTGATCAATGACTTCCCTTCCATCTAAACTACTATTTTATTTGTTTTTTATGTGAGCAGTTAGAAACTAAATACATTGCTTTGTATACAATCACAATTTCCAAGCAAAGATATGCTATTGAGTCGATGCAGATGTCAAAGGTTAGTTACTGTCCTGCTCTTCTGGGTGGATTTGACTGAAAACTCAAAGACACTTTGCACCCTCATATGGTGGCAACTTGTCAATTACAAGGTAGCTCCTTTGTTGTCTATTTACTCTAAATCGGAGCATAATTTACAAAATGAACATCATGCTGAATTGAAGGAGACTTTAAGCTACAGATGTAAGGTAACAAATCAAGTGAGAAGTAGGCTAAGTTTCTGATAGACTTCAATACAATTGCAGCTCTTGCAATGAGGAGTCGCTCCTACTGGCTGTTACAAAGAGTGCAGCTTTATGCTACCTCCTCTTTACTTTTCAGACCCAGAGGTCACATCCATCTCTTTCCATTGGTGCATTGCTTTGTAGGATTGTTAGCAGAAAGTAGAGTGCATGCCATGGACACTGTTGTTTGGTTTATTCGTAGCATCATTAAGGAGTGAATAACACTGCGTATCCCGCGATGAGCTCAGACACTCATAAAATGATGGAGGTTAAACATAATGACTGTGAGTGATTCCTGACACAGTATGCATTTTTTTCACAACAAACATTTCAACCTTATTGAGCAGGAACTGCAAAGTATTAATATTATCAAAAATGGCCAGACGGAGAGTCAGCATGACCAATATTAAACGAACACTTCTGTATCTCCTTGTATGACAAGTGGCCATAAAAACCCTTTTCTTTCTCCCCTCACCCCACCTGGTCGAGGCAGATGGTTGCCCTCCCTGAACCTGGTTCTACTTAAGATTTCTTCCTCTTAAAAGGCAAATTCCCCCTGTCAAGTGCTGCTGGAATCAAGTTTCTCTCTATAATATCATTTTGTGGAGTCATGAACTTATTACTTGAAGTGCCCTGAGATGTTGTGAATTGAAAGAATGTAAATAAATTAAATTAAATTAGATTAACATGGCAGTGTGGTCCTAACAGCTTCCCTGTGACAGCTGACAGCAATGCCAGATCTCTGTGTGTAGCTATTCATCTCGATCAGATTTAGTTGCTGTGAACGGCAGTTTTGTTTACATGTACATCAAAGATTACAACCTATGATTCAAACCTGAGCTGCAGTTTCTCAGTAAAACTACATGCCAGCTCAGCTGTAAATGTAGAAGACTACACAAAAAGAATTAATGCAGCGTGCAGCATGTCTGAGGCCTCACCCCGAGCATCTTGTAGAGGTAGTGGTACTGCTGGCCGGTGGAGTACAGCAGGAAGGTGTTCATGAACAGCCAGGTGTTTGCTCCCAGCCACAGCATCTACACAGACACACACACAGGCACAGCAACAGCACAGGATGTACACTGTTGTCAACAAGTGGAAAGAAAACACAATGTGTGATTTGTCCCTAAATGTCTCATTGACATTTAGTGTTTCTCAATCAACATTTCTTTAAACTGCCATATAATGGTTGTGGTAGGTTAGATGAGCACAGCAAAGTTCATAAAGACACACTGAGCAAATTCAATTGTTTTTTTCCTCAAGAGGGAAACTTGCACAGAACGTCGTGAACATTAATTGCAAGTTCTGCTGACAAAAACAGCCAAAATAAACAATTCTACCAACAGCTAACGACACGAGTGGAGTTAAACAGCTTCAGAAACGTGTGACAAAAACTTTCCCCACCAGGACCAAGTGCTTCCCTCCTTCGTTGGCGACCCAGCTCCGCACCGACACGACCATGGTGCCTTCAGGGACTCCGCAGCTGCCCAAACTTTTCAGCAAAAGCCTCGGTGCGGCCGAGAGCTAGAAGAGCCGTCCTCCCCGCAGCTCTGCCTCCGTGTGTATGCCCCCAGACCGGCCGGTGTCTGCTCTGTCCGCCGCCCTGTCTGCTCTGAGCGCATTTTGACTTTTCATCCCCCCACAGCTCACAGCGAGGCTCCGCCGCATCTCCCCCCCGTCCCCTCGTTCCATCTCACTTCTGCCGTGCGCCAGGCACCGGTATTAAGTTAGCAGCTCCCCCGCACATCCTGAATGAAAATTTGTGCACACCCGGCCAAAAAGAAAGATAACCAACAATCCGTCTGGAGAACAATAAAAACGCTCCACTGCGCCTTAAAGCGTGTTTCTGCCAGCAGAGGGAGCCACAGACCAACATGAGCTTCTCTACAGGCACGGCTCACCTGTTACTTTGAGAGGAAATAACAGAAGACATAATTACACCATTACAGTCTGAAGATCAGATGTGATCGGTTGTACCCTACTAATAAAGCAGTAGGCCTGTTTTTAATAGATCCATTAACCCTCAGGTGTATTTTTTTAGGTTACACAAAATATCTTCAGGACAAAAATGTCGTTGTAAAACAAAAAAGAAAAAATCCCAGAAAATATTGTTTTTTAATATTATTTCCCACTTTCTCAGAGATAGGCTTTTTGACCAATAGCACTCACGATAACAAATACCAACAAATATTTATAATTTTCAGGATTTTAACCATTGTCAACAATTAGTAAAATTCTTATGCATCATTATTTTTTAGCATTATTATTATTATTATTATTATTATTATTATTATTATTATTAGCTTACACTTCAAACCTTAAGGGCAAAAATGTGCCACAATATATTAAAAATAATATTATTTTCCACTTTCATTGAGTTAGATTTTTTTAACCAACATCAATGTTGATAATAACTACCAAACATTTATTATTTTCTGTATTTTAACCCTTTAAATGCCATAATGCTGTATTCCCCATATAATGAGCAATTAGATTTTTTTTATTATTATTATAACAGGATATATTTAATAGAATTGTTTTGACAAGGACATTTTTGTTTTTAGGATCCTAAGTTTTTAAATGCCATTTAAAATGCCAGATTGCTTATATACTGCCACTGCTGTTTTTTAAAAATAAAATAAAACCATCTGGGATATGTCAGTGATTAGCAACAATATTGATTTGGATGCATTATTATTTTTGGTGCAGTGCCAGCTTAATAACCTTTTTGACACTTTAGAGTTTGTGGATTGTGCAGTGAGAGACCAAGTCAAGTCATTTATGAATTACATTTTATACAACAGACATCAAGCCAAAGCATTTTCCAGAAGAGAAATAAGATGTATACTATGGAAAACCTTACAAATCCAGGGATTCCTGAACCAGGCTCAGGGAGGTCGACTGTTTCCTGACCAATTGGAGTGAGGGTAAAGGGGAGAGAGAACAGAATAGCACAGAGAAACAGACAACAAACAAGAGAACATAAACACTAGACAGATTTGTGAGACCTGTAGCTGGAAATCATATTGTTGCAGCTCCAGAATGAGAAATACCTGCAGAGAGGTACAAGGAGAGAGAGGACAGAGAGAATAAGAAACTACAATGGAGAGAAGACACAAAGTTAAAAATATGCAATATTATATATAAATGCATGGGAGAAGAAATGACAAAGGTGAACACATCAAGACAGTTATAAATTAAAAGGATAACCAAGGCAAAGTATACTGGCTGGATTCAAAAAGGAGCAAAACGACAATAGAAGAAGATAAAAGAGAATTAATCAATGCAAAACAGCAGGGTAATAAAAGAAACTAGGCGTAGACATGACTTCAGCAGCTTCAGGAAAGACTAAAAGCAAGAGGAAACAGGTGGATCTGTTATTTTTATTCGAAATCACTACCAGCGACAAAGGATTTAAAGTGGAACTGGTGGCTGTTCTCTGACCTGGGTGTATTAAACAAAAAAGCCTCTTAGCCTTTAAATGTGAGTGTGGGACTGACTAACTGAGAAGTTGACCCAGGTGGCCTTCAGGCAGAAAACAGAGTTCACATATTGGTTGTGTATTCTAGAGCTAATATGCTATGAACAAATAGCAAAATTAGTATTTAATATCAAGTACTATGGAATTAGTGTAAAATAGAAATCAGCTACTTTGATGGCAACCCAAGTTTTTGTTACTGTCACAGGTGTAGATTGACATACATTCTGATTTGGACACATAGGGTATAGTTAACTCAGTGGATAAAAAGCAGGGAACTTTTATTTTTGAAAAAACATTTGAACATTACTCACTGGCCTAACAACACAAATGCATGCAGAGAAGGTACAAATTGGTGCAAAAATCACCAGAAATCATGTTCAAACAAATCTTGGTACAAATGAAGCATTTGAAAAAGACTTAATAAAGAACTTAGTTCTGGTGTGCATTTGTTTTTTATAAAAGATGCCCTGTTAGAAAATAGCATCGAAGTAGTACGAGACATTTAAACAACACTTCAGAAATGTAAATGCCTGTTTAAAGTGCTGTTTGTCTTTGTAACTGCTGTAGGATTTAGACGACATGATAGAATTAATAAATAAGCTATGGGACTAATTATCTTATCTTTGGTAGGGAAAGGTCACCTGACTGTAAGTTGAAAAACTTCACATTTTGGATGCAGGGTCTAAACATGTCATCACCCTGGACTGACAGCGCCACCTGGTGTCTTTAGGAAAACCTACAGGTGTGGCTATATGTGAGCAGATTTCTGTACCACTAGATCATAACACATAGGACAGGAACAACAAACAGATAAATATGCTTGAAAAAAGTAGAATAAAGTTATGTTTTTATAAGTCCTAATGACTAAAGACATCTGATACACTACATGACCGAAAGTATGTGGACACCTGCACGCTGCATATGTGGGACTGTTTATTATTAATGATGATTGGGGATAAATTACAACAAAGGGAGCCCCTAAAGCCTTTAAGACAGGCCTTTAAATGATAATTAAATATGGATAATTTCTCATTAATTGACTATATTGTATTCTTTATCATCAAAGAATGAAGCTTACAGAGGAGAGATTATTTTATAAACTAAACATCCCATTTTGTGGCACAAAACTAACCCATAAAAAATGTTTTTTTCCAGTTTAAAGCTGGAGAACTTGTCCTGACCTCAACACACTTCAACAGTCACCTTTGGGATACAACAGAACGACACCAGAAGAGGTCACATTACCTAATAAATGTGAATATACTCTTCATATCGTTCATGATACAGTATGTGTTGTTCTATAGTTCTTGTGTTTTAATAAAAAGGGACTGTAAGAGATTTGTTGAAATCCCAAAATAGATAAAACATATAGAAAACATCAAAAAACAGTCTAGGTATGTTAATTTGTGGAAATATTGCAGGAGAATCTACATGGAACTCTTATCATGTAGTGATATTTTTATTCACACTCTTGTTCCCTAAAATGCTGAATAAATCAAGCATAGAAGACTGTGTTATGCCTAATGCATGCATGTACACATATACAACTAACTGGGCCTTAAACATCACAGAAAATAGGTCTGTCCTTGGTGCTGTTTTTCCAATTAATCATGTAGGTCATGATCATTTGATTATGTGTAAATATGAGTAATCCAACACTAGTTTAAGGAGCACTTAGGTCCACAAACAACAATTCAAATTAAATCCAAATCAGCCTCCCTGTACTATGTGAAGGATGCTGGTTTAATTAAAGTTGTTTCCCAGATAAACAGCATGTTGAGGACAAGGCAGAGCTGTGGTCTCTGATACTCCCACATTCCTGAAAGCAGAGAGCCTCCTCCCCACTTCACGCTTCAGCCCATCACATGAAAGAGTCGACGTCCACACCGCACAGCTGTTCGCAGAGCAGGAGGGGTCAAGCTCGACCGAGGCCTGCACGTCTTCCACTGTGGGAAAACACATCCAACTGTCCACAGGGAGATACCACATTAATAGTGTAGCATTCATTGAAAGCAAATGAACTTTAACAAAGTGCCTCAGTCATTTCTCTTTCTGCAAGATTTATAATTAAATACATTAAACTAAACTATTTGTTTTTTAGTTTATATGAGGTTTTGGTGATTAACTTTTGTTATATTTAAACTTTATGTAGACTGGAACTGTAAAGAAATGTCATGAAAGAAATAAGGGAAGACAAAATGAATTATTCATTATAAGAAAGTGAGTAAGGCTCTTCTAAGTGACATTTTGAAACTGCAAAGTAAAAATGTTGACTCATGATCTCAAAGGTTTTGATACATTTTATTGAAGTGAATGTTTTTTATCTCATCATACATAATTTCTCGGCCATTTCTGTCTTTTCTTGGCAGAAATTTGGCTTCCTACATATGACTCACATAATTTCCATCCTCATCCTGCGATACAGTGACTCATGCCCTGTACAGTTGCATCTTATTTAATCAGGGTTTTTTTGTATTTTGTTTGCATCACCATCGTATATATTTCACTTCAGCCTTTTGTTGCTGTAAACCTAATTTCTGAAACTCACAACTCTGCTTTGTCACAAACAGCTTGTTGAGCTTGTTAAACACCTTTTCCACATGAGCTGAAGAGTTAAGAGTATCTGTTGGTCCTGTTTCACTCTGCAGAAACTCCCTCCTAACCCCTGGCTTGTCTCTGTGTCTGCAGCTTGTGCATGCTTTTGAAAAAACAGTCTTCAGAGTGACCGTCCAGCCTCACGTTGAGTAATGCTGTGTCAGCACCGGAGCGGCCAAGGTGCACAAGACAGCAGTCGGTCCTGTGACAAAGCAGAGCACTAATGACTCGCTCCCTCTTTGTGTTCCCCTCCAACTTTTCACTCTGACTAAAACAGGCAGTCGCTCAGCCACCTCTCTCCCTCTCTCTCTCTCTGTCTGTCTCACTCCATCTCACTCTGCCATTCCCCCCACTGTGCTCTGCTTAAGCAAATTATTCTCTATCTCTGCAAGCGTGCTCTGCAGAGTCGGTCGTGTTGCCGTGTGGAAGTCCGTACAGCTGTAAAATGAGGAAGGAGAACAGGCTGATTCGCTGGATCTGGTGGATTGTGATTGTGACAGCTTTGTTTTTCCTGGGCTTCATCATAGGTAAGCCGTGGAAACACAACAGAAACTTAAAGTGACCACAGGGTGATACAGACTTGGTGCTCTGCTGTTTGTTCTTAACGACAAGCCACTCACTGAGAACTGTATAAATGAAACTGAAGGCAGTTCCTGAAATGGGATTAGTAAATATGCACTATAAGGAGATTTTTTTTTTTTTTTTTTAATTTAAAAAAACCTCGTGTGGGTTTGTGTTTGAGTTGATTTCTTTAAACTGAGCCTGCTACAGTGACTGAGCCACAGATCTACTGAGTGCTGTTGTTGAAGGTGTGTGTGAGCTGTAGTTTGTCACCACTCTGACACATTTCACAGCTTTGTGCTCACAGCAGGTTGACACTTGCTGTCCATGACCACAACCTTTCAAATACGATATTGACAAGTATCTGTTAAGAGCGTTCAGTGAGTTTCTGGTAGAATAGAGTCCATATTGTGTTTCATTGTGCATCATTTGGTGGTGATCATCTTCTTTCCGAGTGAACCGATGTTATTGTACACTTACTTAATGTTTTTCTGTGTGTGTGTGTGTGTGTGTGTGTGTAGGTTGGTTTGCAAAACCCACGCATCCAAACACTGAAAACCACAAAGCTTCCAGCAAGTATTTGAAGGAGTTTCTGGATGAAATGCAGACAGAAAAAATCAGAGAGCATCTAAGGTAAAAATAAAAGCACAAACAATAAAAAAAAAAGCATTGTACACTGCAATAAATAAATAAATAAATAAACCACTGTATTTTTATTAGAGGTTTATTTCCCCTGTTTTACTGTGTGTTTTGTTGCCATAATATTGCAGTTTTTTACAGTTTGTATTTTTTTTTTACAGTGCATAACCTGTAAATTGCAGTCGTATACGTAACGTAAAGAAAAGAAAGAAAAACTAATGCTCCTTCCTTTCTTCTACTTACATAAAGGAAACAGTTACCTTCATGTGCAACACTTTTTGCAACAGACTAATGTCTGGATAACTCTCATAGTTTCACATGAATAGATTCAAAGGCTGTGGTGATGGTAATATTTTTCATGTACCACTAACAGGTCAATGTTTCCACTAGCACAGCAGTTTCTAACACAATGCTGAAACACTAGCCGCCATCAGCCTCGATCTCTGAAATCCCACTGACTCACCAAAACCATGTCGGTAGCCAAAAATTGTTCAACTTTTATCTGGAAGTCCAATGGAGAGCCCAAAGTTTCCAAATATGTGAGAATCAACTGGAGCCACAACAGCATGCCTCAGTGTAAACATCACATTGCTTCAGTAAAGTGTTGAAATAAGCTGATACACAATTCACATAATGCCAGCAGCCAGTAAGAGATAAAACAGATAAATCATGCTGTGTTCAGTTGAAGTCAGATATGAAGAAAAAAAGTTTTGCATCCATTTTCTTTTTTTATATATATTTAACTCAGCTATTTTTGGCATTAAAACTGAGTAACATTAACATTCTGCAGGTTCTGCTGCTGCCTCCATCATTGCTCTAACTGTTGACATTCTCTCTGCAGGAAATTCACACGCCTCCCCCACCTGGCCGGTACTGAGCAGAACCTGAAATATGCAGAGCAGATCATGAACGAGTGGCAGGAGTTTGGATTAGACTCAGTGGAGATGGTGCCCTATGACGTCCTGTTGTCCTATCCCAACAAATCTCAACCAAATTACATCTCAATAGTTGATCACCTTGGCAATGAGGTACAGTACATGTCTATGCACATATACACTCAAATGCACGTGTTTTGCGAATCATATTTTTCCCACATATAAGTTTAAGCTTTCTTTGAAAACAAAACAAAACCAAGCACATGTCTTGCAAAAACCTGTACTTGTCTCTGGTGCAGTATTGTCGCTGTTGTTGGCTCCCATCTATTATAGCATTAGGATGGTAGTTGTAGTCAGTGGCGAGCTGGGTCATTACACAGCTACCTCGGTCTTTCAAATTGCCATTTGCATGTGTTGTTTTCACACTGAGACACAAATCTGGAGATATTTTTAGTGTACAAATGTTCCCACATTTTGTGACTAACATGTTTTACCACCACAAATGTTCTGATGAAACCCTCCATTCTCCACACCTACCCCCATGTGACCAAGATTTCAAAGAATGGTGATTTTCTCATGCACTTGAACAAACAACGTTAAGTCAGTCCAAACCTTTGACTGCTTCTCAGTGCATCTGGGGAGATAAGTTGCAGCGTGCATGTGGCGATCGCACACATTCCTCCATCGACCTCCTTCTGCTCGTCTGCGCCACAAAACTGCAACAAGGCTCATTCAAGTCCAAGGTTCTTTTATGGCCTTGTTGTGAGATATACCTCTGTGTGTGTCTCATGCCTACAGATAATGACACAGCACAGAAGCTAATAGGAGAAATCAGACCAGTTGTTAGTGCACAGCCATATTTCACTGACTGCCTGATTGCTTGTGAAAACAGTGCTATAATAGAGTATCCATCGAGTTTACAGCGTTCGATCTACACAGCTATTGGAAATAACTGCACTAAACTGAGGAGAAACACAAGAGATGGGAGCAAATTTCTTAT
Organism: Stegastes partitus; assembly: GCF_000690725.1. Lineage (NCBI taxonomy): Eukaryota > Metazoa > Chordata > Actinopteri > Pomacentridae > Stegastes > Stegastes partitus. Next base: position 506,869 of record NW_007577766.1, on the reverse strand, counting down.
TTGACAAGCAGGAACTTGAACAGGAAATGTTCGGCATTTTTGCATGAAAGAGAACTTATCATAACAGTTCTCTGTCAATTAACAAAGCTCAATGCTGTTGGATAGTTTGATGTAAAACAAAGCCTTGTATTGTGTTATCTTTTAGTATATTATGTGCATAAAATGTGAATGCATAAGTAGTCAGATAAATGTAGAGGAGTGAAATCTACATTATTTCCCTGTATGTAAAAGCAGTATGTGTGTCAACTTGTCAAATCCTTGAGTAAATGTGTTTATATTCCATTGATGCTTTTTTACTAGAAAGTTTTACTACACAGAGAGAAGATATACCTCATTAAATTCAATTTAACCTAGTCTGGCCTCCTCTTGTCTTTGCTTTTTCAGGTTTTTAACACTTCCTTGGCTGAGCCGGTCCCACAGGGTTATGAAGATGTTCCCAACATTGTGCCTCCATACAGCGCTTTCTCTGCCAAAGGACAACCTGAGGTACGCACATGCACATACAAAAAGAATCATAAAGATAAAAAGAAAAAACACACCTAAGATAACTCCACTTTATGTCTCCGTCTCCAGGGGGATTTAGTGTATGTGAATTACGGTCGCACGGAAGACTTTTTCCAGTTAGAGAGGCAGATGGGCATCAATGTGACTGGAAAGATTGTCATCGTCAGATATGGGAAGATATTCAGAGGCAATAAGGTGGGAAAAATCTGAACTCCAAACACATCCACTTAACACATTTTGCACTTTCTATTTCGTATTCTCACACATCTTTTAGTGTTTAGTGTCAAATCAGTCATGAGTGCTCTATCATGACACAACAATGTCCACACAGACGTCACCAAAACCTCCTGTTCTGTCTGTCTGACAGGTGAAGAACGCCATATTAGCAGGAGCAAAGGGGATCATTATGTTCTCAGACCCTGCAGATTACTGGGCTGCTGGAGTCCAGGTAGAGTTCAAACAAGCTGTGATTCAATAACACATCAACAAACAACAACCCTGTTGGACTTCTTTTTTTACCCACCACCACATCATTGGAGATTCAAGAGTTTATACAGCCTCTGTAACTATCTGAATCCTGTGTTCAAATGCAGCCGGTGGATTTGGCCTTTTAAAATATGTTTGTGTGCAGCCCTACCCTGATGGCTGGAACCTGCCGAGTGGAGGAGCTCAGAGAGGAAATGTTCTGAACCTGAACGGAGCAGGAGACCCTCTGACACCTGGTTACCCCGCTAAAGGTGTGTGTGTCCATTTGCTCGAGCCTGTATGAGTGTGTTTACAGTGAATGTGTGACTTTACGTCTCCTCTCTTACAGAATACACCTACAGATTCAGCATGGAGGATGGAGTTGGACTTCCCAAGATCCCTGTGCATCCAATCGGCTTCCACGATGCAATTCATCTGCTGAAGTACATTTCTTTAAAAGCTGTTAAAATCAGTGATGCAGTTTAGTCTCATTCAGAGCTGTGCTATTTGAAAAACTCTTTCACTTAAATTTGGAAATCAGCGCAAGAAACTAAAATTTTTATTGGCACCCCTGAATGAAATGGGCAGCAATTTCTATTATTCACAGAACACGTGAATTATTCATTAATTCAACAGGAACATGGGAGGAGAGATTCCACCCAATAACTGGAAAGGAGCTCTGAACGTCTCCTACAGGATCGGCCCGGGCTTTACGGATGACTTCAAGAGCCAGTAAGTGCTTTGCTAAAGCTTTCATCCCTTTCATCCTTCAAAACAAACTCCTTCCCTCTTCTGTTGATATTCTCTCTTCTTCACTCCTCTCTTCGCTTACTGTGGTAGTGTTTAAATTATCTCTCTCCTTTTGTTGCTCTTGTTCCAATTGCGTGACCCGGTGGCAAGTAGCCAACTGAGGCACAATGGAGGCCCTTGTACCTCCTGCATGTGTGTGAGCAGACATACATGCACATTCGCACATAACACTGCACAAATAAGGCACCCATATGCAACATCGATGATGCCGCTCTATTGAGCTTTTGAACAACAGCGACTGTTTTGGTATTTTCAGGAGCAAGCACCTCCCCGAAAACCACAAATAGAATCAACTGTGTGCTATTTACTCAGCCGAGTGTAATTTCCTGCAGAGCTGGAAAACATTTCCTAAAGTACTTGTTTGCAGCAGTGTGAGAGTGTTGCATGTCTTTTCCCTGCACTCCCCGTCTGCCACCGCATGAAAGAAAAGCACTGAGCTTGTTTTCTGAGCTGCTGTGAATTGTAAACAAATTTGTAACACAAGTCTGACGTGAATATTGTAACTTTGTTCCAGTTCCTATCCCCGAAGACTGCTTCTCACGATTCTACGCATCTGTTTATCTCTTTGTGATTCTTTCTTTCCATGCTGTGTCACTCATTTCTCAATCTGTCTGCCTCAGGAAGGTGCGTATGAACATCTATACAAACAACCAGGTAACCAGGATCTATAATGTGATTGGAAGGATTAGAGGAGCTCTGGAGCCAGGTACAAGAAACCATCGCACTCTAACTTTTCATTTCAGCATGTGCAACACAAATTATGTATAGATTGCAATGTTAAACTAGACTAACAAAACTGATGCCTGCATGCCTGTTTTGCTTCATCCTGTCTGGAAACACTGTCTGAAGATAGGAGAGAGATACATTATTTGTTACCCTTTCTTTAAATCTTCTTTAAATAATGTGTTGTTTGGTGGGTTTGTGTAGACAGATATGTGATTCTGGGAGGACACCGCGACGCCTGGGTGTTTGGAGGAATTGATCCCATGTCTGGGGCCGCAGTGGTGCACGAGACCGTCAGGAGTGCAGGCAGGCTGCTCAGTAAAGGTGAGATTTTGGACATGAGTGACTGAGTGATTGAATAATGCAATACTCAGTGTGTGCGTTTGTGTGAAGGCTGGAGGCCGAGGAGGACTATAATATTTGCCAGCTGGGATGCAGAGGAGTTTGGGCTGCAGGGATCTACAGAATGGGCAGAGGTAGCACATCTGCACACACACAAACACACACATGCATGCATAGGTGCAGACACACTGACAACACTTCATTTTTCTGGACAGGATAATGCCAAAGTGCTGCAGGAGAGAGCTGTGGCCTACATCAATGCAGACTCTGCTATAGAGGGTGAGTGTGTTTATGTGTGTGCAGCCTGATACCAGAAATAAATGATCAATATTACACAATTTAAGTGGTTTTAATTTGGCACATGTGCTTGTTTTTAAAATTCCAGGCATGTACACTTTAAGGGTTGACTGCACTCCGTCTCTGCACACTTTAGTGTACGACCTGACCAAGCAGGTGAGCACATTTAAACACAGACAGAAATCTAAAACTGAAATAGGTAAATAATTTACATTCTTTAAAAATTCTCTTATCTTTCTCTCCACCTTATCCCCATGCCTTTTCTTCCCCTGTGTTTTTGTGTAGATAGCCAGTCCAGAGGAAGGGGAGGACGGAGTTTCTCTGTATGAGAGTTGGCATAAGAGGGACAACTGGACAAATGATCGCGATGCACCCAGGTACAAAGCCTCACAATCATTAAGTAACAACAAAAACCACAAAAGCAAGCAATAACACTGGCATGTTTAAAGGCAAAACAACGTTCTTTGCATCCATGAGAGCAAAGCTGCAAAACATTATAAAAAGACAAAATTAACTAAATGTTTTTGAGACACTGTGTAAAATATGATAATGATAGACTGGTGACCTGTCCAGGGTGTCCCCTGCCTTCACCCTAAGTCAGCTGGGATGGGCTCCCGCCCCCATGTGACCCTAGTGAGGATTAGGTGATCTATAGATAATGGATGGATATAAGATTGTAGGGTGTTAAAGCTGAGGTAGGCAGTATTTTATTTATATTTTGGCAACACTGGGCAAAAATCCCATACTGACCTTTCACCTTTGACTTCTCAGACTGCTCATTATTCAGGAGGGGATATTTTAACCAATCATAGGGCTTTTCACCAATTAGATGAGATGTCGAAAATAGCAACAAAGTTCACAGAGAGAATATGATGTGATGCCCTTTACAGATTCCTACCTACTGCAGATTTATCTGTAATTTCTTTATTCAGTCAGGTACATTTGTAACATTAATCTTGTTTCTGTGTTGGAAAGCCCTTTGGGTCAATATCTGTTGTTTTAAATGTGCGGTGTAAACTGCAGTGACCTGAACTGACTTGTGTGGCTATGTTTTGGGTTTAACAAATACTCCTTCATTTTTACCGAATCAGTGAAACAACCAAGAAATGAAACTAACTAAACCACTAAATCATCATTAAATCCATCTGTCCTCCTCTCTTGTGCTCTTTAGGATCAGTAAACTCGGGTCAGGCAGTGATTTTGAGGCCTACTTTATCCGTTTGGGAATCGCTGCAGGCAGAGCCAGATACACCAAGAACAAGGTGAGACATGCTGCACTTGTGCACATACATACAGAGAATATGTTTGCTGTATTTGCCTACTTTTTCTCCTTTTTAATGCCAGTTTTGCCATCTGTTTGTACTGTGCAACAATTTAGAACAAACTCTGGATTTAAACAAGCTGACCAGGGATAGTTTGCCTAATTTGAGATCATTTTATTGCAGTTGCACTGTGACTTCTACCTTACCTAAAGGTTGAGTTGTTAAGAGTAGAAAATGAAGGTGTTTATGGTCGAGGTTACTGTGAGCATCCAGGGACTCAGAGAAATGTTGTGTGTCTACTTAGAAAACTGAGCGATACAGCAGCTATCCAGTCTATCACAGCGTGTACGAAACCTTTGAGATCGTGGAGAAGTTCTACGACCCTTCCTTCAGGAGGCTTCGGGCGGTGGCCCAGGTGAGAGGCGGACTCATCTTCCGATTGGCCGACTCCCAGCTGCTGCCCCTTGATGTGAACCAGTATGCAGACTCACTGAGGAAGTATGCTCAGAGCATCGCACAGCTGGCACAGAAGAACCCGGAGGAGATGGAGATGTATGCGGTGTCATTTGGTGAGTTGATTAAAATCCATCAGAATCATGAATAACCCAAAGATCGTACAAGTGCAGTCAGAGTCGATGTGGTGCCCACAGCTTTTTACATTTCTATCTATTTGTCCTAGATTCCCTGTTTTCTGCAGTGGAGAACTTCACAGTTGCAGCCATGGATTTCCATGAACGCCTTCAGACTCTCAACACAGCAGAGTAAGAATGTGTTTAAGGTTTCACATGTTTAAACAAACACTGAAATATGTTGGTCTGCACTCTGTAGTTTATATATTCCTTCTAATGTGTCTTCAGTTGGGATGTGTGTGTGTGTGAAAGGCAGCTACAGTCATCCTCAAATGTATTCATACCCTTCCATTAAAGAAAAGGCAAAATTCGCAATAGTCACTCAAATAAGTAGAAACTGAAAAAAGTAATAATAAATAAATAAAAACTGCTAAATTATAATTTAGTGAAATAACGCATTGCTTTTGAACTGTGGCTGAAAAGAATAAAAACAAAACTGTCCCAGAAAAACTAGAGCCCTTTGCTGATGAGCAGTGGACCAAAATCAAAATACATGTCAACAGGTGCAGAAGTCTGATTGAGAGTTACAGAAAACACTTGATTACAGTGATTGGCTCAAAGGGTTGTTCAACAAAATATTAGTTTACAGGTCAAATCATACTTGTTTGCTTGTTTTTGTTTTGTTTTTATTTTTGCTATTTCTGTTGAACCACAATTCAAGTCATGATTTTCATAAAATGTTTATTTATTATTACTTTTGTTAATTTCAACTTATTTCAGAGTCAGCTGTTTTTTTTTCCTTCTTTAATGGGAGGTTATGAATACATTTGAGGACTGTAGAAGTGTAACAGCATTTAATGTGTGTGTTTGTGCACCAGTCCTCTGCAGGTTCGCATCATGAACGATCAACTAATGTATCTGGAGAGAGCCTTCATAGACCCTCTGGGTTTACCTGGAAGACCATTCTACAGGTTAGTCTCTAACACACACATACACAACACACACTTGTCCCATTTGTTTTAGTTTCATACAAATCTCAAGAACCAGTGAGATGCTCAAGTACTCTGACCACTACATAGCAGTGTGGGCCATGTTTGACTTGTTGTAGCCAAGTAAAACTAAACTCAGCATTACTGGATTCACTCTCAATTTGTAAAAACATTTTTTTTCTGGCATGTACTTACACCTGCATCTGTAGCTTTGCAGTGTTACTACAACTAAATTTAATACACAAATGTATATTTTACACCCAGACTCATGGGTTCATAGCTGGCAATTTTTTTGACTCGTAGCCTCTTAAAACAAAAAGTCTTCTTCTAGCTGTATATGTCTGTTAACCACAGTGATTGTTTCATTTTACTTTAAGAGGTCAGATTGTCCTGCAAAAAAAGTCTGAAAAGTAACAGTTGTTTAAAATAGCAGAAAATAAGTTCTTTCTGATGTAAATATTTCAATTAAAAAAATGTAATTGTAAACAGATAAAAATTAACATTAAAAAAATGAACTGCAAATGTGTTTAAGTTGAAATAACATTAAAATTTGTAAATGTAAATAACCACAATTTTTTAAATTTTTTTTTAAAGAAATGTAAACATTTTTGACTGTTAAAAAGACTGTTAAAACATTCACAAACTGATCAGAAATTCACAATTATTACCTTTTTAATATTGTTGAATAGGTGGAACAGTTAAATTCAAGTTTTACACTGTAAATGTATTTCTAATACAATTAATGGCACACAAAAAAAATGGAAAATGTATTTTAGGTCTGGAAAATTACTGTATTTTTATAAGATGGTAATTTCTATTATTTTATAGTATTTTATTTTTATTTATTTGTTTATTTTGGTGTCCCAGCTGCAGATTTTTTTTCAGTGTATTTTTCAGAACTGAGGTTTGTACAGACTCCTCTCACTTTCACTCCAAACCAAGTGAAATACTGTGGGATTAACCACAAGACTTGGATTCTGTAGCTGGCAGCAGATACGCAACATTTTTTAAAAAGTTTTGCTACTTTTTAGAAAATCTTTCAATTGGCTGCATAGCTGCACGCTCTGTTGGTGTGTAGGGTCAATCATGTATGTTTCTTAGTTTAATGAATAAAAAAAATATGTTTTCTCTTATCCCTAGCAAGTTTGTTTTAAAAAATACCATACAAATATTTAAGCTGGAATGCCTCCAGTACATTCCTTAACATAACACTCTCCCTATTCTCATCTCTCCTGTTTCAGGCATGTGATTTTTGCTCCCAGCAGCCATAATAAATACGCAGGGGAGTCTTTCCCTGGGATCTACGATGCATTGTTTGACATTGAGAACGCAGCTGACCCAGTGAAGGCCTGGGAAGAAGTCAAGCGTCAAATCAGCATAGCAGCGTTCACGGTCCACGCTGCTGCCATGACACTGACACCACCTGCATGAAGAGCAGGCTGCAGCAATGTGATATGATGAAAGCATCCAGACGGGACAAAACATCTGCTACCTGCAACTTAACACTTCTGGAAATCCTTGTTTCTTATCCGGTCATTCCTACAGAACATGCAGACCTCAGTAACACTGTGAAAGTCTTATTCACATCTCCAGAAGTTTAAAAATCTGTCTTTTTACTCTTTTATGTTTCGTGTTTGTGATTTGTTATGCAGCTGCAGTAAAGAAATAAGTTATGTTTTTTAATGTTTTCTTCTTGTTGGAGTTTTTGTAATATTGGTCGCTGGCTATGAGACATCCAAATAAATCAATCCATCCTTTTATGTGGGAAGAACATAACTCATATTGTAGTCATGTAATGAAAAATATGAGAGAAATGAGTTTTATTTAGACAAGGAATGTTTTTTGGTAAACTGTTTTTGTCATGTGCTTTGTAAACAGCAAAAAACACAACAAAGTTCATTAATAAAACTGTATATATTGATAAAAATTATGCTTTCTTCAGAAAATACAGTCAAGCATTTATTCTTTAAATTGCGTTGGTGAGTTTTAAAAGTCACAACACAAAGAATGTCATAATGAGGCAATAAAGCAGTTTGACCAACAGCTACAAACGGTTTTATTGTCCAGCATTATATTAAGTATTATCTGTGTGTGTGACAATGACTTGATAATGATGAGATTGTAAAATACTCGTGACAATCAGATGTTCATCCCCTCTTTCATCTCACAGGACGGAAAAGTTACAGAGTAAAGGTCATAATATGACATAAATTCACTAGTAAAAAAATCTGTGACAGTTTGCAACTTGAATAGTTTAACTGCTAAGATTTCTTCTGGCAACAACACCATTGTGCCTGCAGTGAGTTTTATTACAATCATAAATTGCTGTGATAAATATTTTTGTGATTATTTTTGTGACCTTCAAGGACACTTAAATAGCATGCCGACTAATAAATCAATTACCAATTTGGAGGTCAGATAGATAAAAATATACAACACATCCCCTCAGAAGAGATTAAGAGACACAAAAATATGAGTGAAAACGAAATGCCTACCATAGTTGTGTCTTGAAAGCTTCGTTGTAGCTACAGCGTCTGTTACACACCCAGAGGCTTATGAATCGAGGCCTGGTGATGCCTCAGGTGACAATATATGAGTCTGACTTGTCATTGTGACACTAGAGGACAGTTATACACAGCCCAGGAAGGGGAACTACCAAAGGGATGTACTACAAAGCAAGTTTGACAAATACAAGCTTTCTTTGTGTTAGCTGGCTTTACAAAACCTAAACCCCCATCAAGAGATAATAGATATTCATACAATGGTTGTCAATGTCTTTGTTAACACAGGTTTGTCCTCATCTGACTCTGTGGGCATGTTTGACGCGTCATAGGACTCTTCATCCCAATATCAAATTGTTCCAACTGACCTAATTATACTAATTAGGCAAATTACAGTGACAGAAAGTACATTTTGGGTGGAATAGACCTTTTAAATCATAACATGTCAGAAAATGCTATTTAGGTGGAATAAACTTCAAATATTACAGGAACTTTAACAGAATCTAGGATTTTGGGCAGAACAGACCTTTCAAAACCATAACTTGCAACTTAGAAAGTACTTTTTGGGTAGAATAAACATTTCAAACTATAAGTAATTGGACAGAAAGTAGTGTTTTGGGTGGAATAACCCTATAAAACCACAACCTGTTGGTTAGAGAGTACTATTTAGGTGGAAAACACCTCTAAAACTATAAGAACTTTGACAGAGCCCAAGTATGTGGGTGGAACAGACCTTTAAACCATAACTTCTTAGTTAAAAAGTACTTTTTAGGTAGAACAAACATTAAAAACGATACATAAATAGAAATTACTAGGGTTTGCACAGAAAAAAATGGTTTTGGGTAAATCTTTAAAACCACAACTTGTTTGTTGGACAGTACTATACAATTGTGGAATAAACCTGTAACCTGTCTCGGTAATTGGACAGAAAGCACTATTTGGATGTGATTTGGCGTTACCCAATTCAGTAGGTGGGTCGTCATGGTTTCATTTCATTTACAAGTCAATTCTGGCCAAGACACCTCCCTACCTGTCCTCTCTTCTTCAAGTCACCCATAATTCTTATCATACTAGTGAACACATCAAGCTCATCATCCCCAATACCTCTATTCTTTTTGGCCGTAACTCTTTTCGCTTTGCTGACAACTGGAACACCTTACAAAACACTCTCAAACTTCCAACTCTGACTCCACTCACCACCTTCAAGCTTAAAATCCAACAGACTGTAGTTGACTGTTGCTCCTGCTGACCACACCGGATTTTACTTACATACTTATACACACACACACACACACACACACACACTTTTTCTTACACCTCATGCACATCATTTTTCACTCACATGTATATGCCCCCGTGCTTCTTGTTTAATTTTTTTTCAATGTTGTGTTGATGTGTCTACTTGTGTGTGTAATTTACATGAGTATTTGTTCCTTGTGGCGCATCTTGGCCAGGTCATGTTTGCAAATGAGAACTGGTTCTCAAACATTTTTTCCTGGCAAAATAAAGGTTAAACAAAAAAAAAAAAAAAACAAGGGTCATAGAAGTGCAGTCCTACAACTGTGGTCCTGAAACTGCAGCCTCCTGTCCTGCAACACATAATAATGAAGGCTATGGCTTCTTACAGGCAATTTAAATCCCAAACTCTGAACAGAACCTCTTCTGGAGCAGGTTAGTTGTGCAGCATCAGTTACCAAGGTGAAAATTAGTACTCTTTGTCCAGCACAGAGCTCTACTTTTAAGGTGGTTTATTTAGGAAGATGCTAACTCTCGCTTGTGCTGCTTTGTTTTTTTTGTTTGTTTGTTTTGTTTATTTTGTCTCGTGCTTTTTAGCATTTTGTTGTTTGAGGTTCTGCAGAGTAAAATTTTGACTTTGTAAACCAGTGGGCAAAATGAATCAAAGAGAGACTGAAAATGAGCGTGTGTGTGTGTGTGTGTGTGTGTGTGTGTGTGTGTGTGTGTGACAAATACAAACGTTACAGAGCATCTTTGATCTTAAGGTGTGTATTGTCTTTTCTCACACTGCCACATGAGGGCGCCAAAGTCACAACTTCTCAGACACTATACACGTTTGCTTTACATGCCTTGAGCTCCTGAGTTGCCATTATACTTTATTAGAGCATTTCTTTTGCCTCATTTCAATTTCATAAGGTTAAGTTTAATGTTGTTTATTTCTCTTTACCTTTTTCCATTTGCGTTTATTATTGTTTTGGTTTTTAATTTGTTTTCTTGAGTGCTACGCAAAGAAAAGTTACACTGTCACTATCAATATAACTATTGCACTTTTCAGCTGATTTTTCCTGTCTTCAAATCAATTGTTAGAATCTTTATAGCCTCCATAGTTACTGGTGGTTACTGAGAAAATAATATGGATCAGAATTTTACTTTGAAATTCTGATAGTGTTCAAGGTGAATTTTGCATCCTAATAATTGCTTTCCTTGTGTCATTGTTTCCATGCAGTGCTGACTTCATTCTCTACTGCAGTGAGTCCTGGACAGGAACACAATACTCTACGTCTAATGTATAAATAAAGACTGTGTGGAGTTCATTCACTATTCCTGTTGTTCAACATTTTCAATGAATATTGGTGTTTCAGGCTACAGAAGTTTGCATTTTTGTCTTAACTTATGTTCCTCTTTGTTTTCCTTCCTTGTATCACCAATAAGTATGCAGTGAAAGTAATGTTGTATAAGACTTTATTCATTATTATTTCACCTGTTCCTCTAATTGTTCTGGTCTATGCATAAAAATCCAGAGTTTGCAATGAAACATGACAGTAAAAAAAAAAAAAAAAGCCCAAGTAGAAACAAACACTGAAAGACTGAAATGTGAAATTTAAAAAATCTAAATCAAAAACAAATCAATTAGACGACAAAACAAAACTTCTCATAAATTCCCTATTTATTGATGGTTGGCTTACAATATAGTTCGATAACTTTCTCAGGCACACACAAACAATAAATATCTTTTTCCTCGTCCTTTTCTACCTCATGAAAACCTAAAACATGGCTGACAAAGACTTACAAAGAGATTCGCAAACTCTGATGCTTAACCATCCCATTATTCCATCCATTATCTATACACCGCTTAATCCTCACTAGGGTCGCGGGGGGCTGGAGCCTATCCCAGCTGACTTAGGGCGAAGGCAGGGGACACCCTGGACAGGTCACCAGTCTATCACAGGGCTACACTTAGAGACAGACAACCAAGCACACTCACATTCACACCTACAGACAATTTAGAATCACCAATTAACCTCAACATGTTTTTGGACTGTGTGGGAGGAAGCCGGAGAACCCGGAGAGAACCCACGCTGGGACCTTCTTGCTGCGAGGCAACAGTGCAAACCAACTGCGCCACCTTGCAGCCCTGCTTAACCATCCCGTATCGCAAAATCTACTTTGTACTGATTATTTGTCACACAAAAGGAAGACAGACGAACCAATTTAGAAATTCAGCCAGTACTCATGTAAATATACAAAATGATTTAAAGCCAACAGTAACTATTCACACACACTATTACTCTTCATTTAGATGCCATTTTAAACTGTAAATTTACACTTGCACACCCTTAAAAAAAAATAAGTATTAAAAAAATTACAAAGTGAGCTCTCTTATTGTGGCCTTCTCTTTCCTCCAAATATCATTACCCAAGTGCTGTATCGACACATTAGTAATATCACTGACTGTTAAATGATTGAAAATTGGATCATCTTATAGTTTGTACTATTTTTTGTTGACATGTAGGGTATTTATGTTTATGTATAATTAGGAACAAGCCTGGTATACAGTGGGAACAATGAATACCATAGTTATAACTTTTGATTCATGCTTAGTATATATTTCTCACACTTTTAAACTTCTTTAATGCAGTTACTTCTGTCCCCACTCCTATGTATTGAGCTGAGGGCAAGAAAAGGACACAGATTAACACAAAAAATGGCATCTAAATGAAGAAAATTCAAATGTGAGAAAGCATTTTCATTGGTAACACACTGTCATATTGCATAAAGTCTACTGTACCAGAATGCATCGGCGAGCAATATATTTTGTCTGATGCTGCAGTAACTTTACTACCTCTTTAATGTCATCATAAGATCAAGCAATGGTCTAATGTTTGAAATTTAGCTAGTGATTTGGACATTACTTTGGACATTACATCTGGATTCCTGGTGAATTCTGTGATGACACAGAAACTCGAAGGCACTATTCATTTTATATCCATCGTATCCATACGTAGTGACAGTTGTTTTCATGTAGTGATCCGACCCCACCTCATTGATCTTCCTGGATCATCTCTCTAAGGCACTCCTTCAGGTTTTCCACCCGGTCTGCAGGAGCTTTCTGGATGGTCTGCTCCAGCAGCCGCTGCACCTCATCCAGCCCAGCCACCTTTGGGGTCCTGACGGGCCAAAGGACCCCACCGAGGAGCTCTTCGTGGCAGTCTGGGTTAAGCAGGCCGCACAGAAAGCGCAGGAACATGTCATAGTGGCCCAGTGGGGCGTTAAAGGTTCGCACTATAGCATTGTGGACCAGGCCTGCTGCTGATTTGCTCGACCATTTGGATGAGAAGATCTTGGACATTCTCGACCCAGTGTCCAAAATGTTCTTAGACTCCATGTGAAACATTTTGAAGACATACAGAGCAGCCATGAACTCCTGCGGGAGAGAAAATGTAGAATGAAGTAAGGGTATATCGTTTCTATATGGGTTTTTTGCTTTTTGTTTGTTTTTTGAGACACAGCATAGTTTTTTAAAAGAACATTTGAACTATATTTTTTGAAAAAGTTGTAATACTGGTAATTATCTTGTTTTCTCTAAGTGCATACCAAATGTGTAAACAAAAAAAATCTATCAAAAGTGTCTTCTTTCACTTATTTCTAAAACAGGTTAGATATTTTTATTGTATTTTTACATTATTCAGTCTGGTGAATTTCTACATTTATCCAATTGAAATGATATTTCAAGCAACACCTTCCCAGTCTTTGGTTTTGTGTGAGTTCAGGTGGTTCATTTTGCCCCTTTTTCAGTGATACAATTAAATCTGGAGGATCTAAATAAAAAAGTAAAAAAGTTTCTTTCACGGGCGTTCTGTATCAACTTCCACTTCACTGTGTGGAACAACAGATGCTGGTCTGGTGCAGCTGCTTCTGAGCTCATCAGGTTCTAAATCAGCCTGTGGTAGGGTACTTCCAACTGAACATGAAAGTCAGAAATTAAGTTGTTAAAAAAATAAATAAAATCATGTCATGTCTCCTATTATATACGACCATTACAACATTTCTTCAATATCTGCTAGTGTAGAAAACCATGACTGACTTAAAACATTTGCCAACTGCAAAGTAAATGGTAGTAAGCATATTATAATTATGATATACAGCAGTGTAAAATAAGGTTTTATGGAATACTAAGATGTAGGTAGTGTTAAAGGGAGAGTTTTACCTGAAACGTGAAGTGAAAAAAGCAGAACGTCCTTTTCCCATCTGCGGCAGTAGTGCGGAGTTCTGTGCAAAAGCCAGTGCAGACCACCACATCGTACAACGACAGGCCATGCTCCTTCAAATCCTCCTCATAGAACACACTGGTGTTCTTCTCCAACATCACAAAGGCCATCTTTCCCATGTTCGTCAGCATGTCCTTGTCTTCGGCGGGCCATTTCTGAGATGGAAGATGACATTGACAAGAAAAAATGTTAAAATTCTGACAGTGATGGTAAGATATAATTCGCTTTTGTTGAAAAATACCTCTTTTAGATGCAATTATCTTGTCTTTTTCAATATTAAGTGACGCTTCCATGCGAGGGACAAAAACACAAACACTACGTGGGGAGACCTAAAAGATCTGGGACTGTTCGTGGTTGTTATTTGCAACTTCTCTATGCACTGCAAACTGGAGAAGAGCGCAAACATGACATTTTGTGTTGGTCAGATACTGGGATGAGCTAACATTCATGCTCATGATCACCACTGGTGACAAGAGGTGGGTTTGTAGCTGGCAACGAGAGAAGAAAAAGTTCTCACAGAGGAAGAACCTGCCATTTGTTCAACATCCACGTGGCTGCTCGCTGTCAATTCGATTCCCTGGTTGGACTGTCAACAAAGTTCTACTGTAATGCCCTGCAGTGTTTGAGGGAGAACTTCCAGGGCAAACAACTGGAATTGTTGGGCATTGTCAAGTGATTACACATGAGTTTTCTTGGCCATACAACACAATAATCACTCCTCACCCACCCTGCTCACTAGATTTGGCTATGTGTGACTTCTGCCTCTTCAGTACGAGAAATTCAGGTCGTCATTTTGACACAGATTATCGTAGATGAGGGAGCGCTACGAGCATTGCAGAAGAGCAGGAAGCGCTGTATCGCTACACAACGAGACAATTTTGACGGGGTTGGCAGCCTAATGTAAACCAGGTACAGCTTTTAAATTTCTTTTGGTCACAGTCACTGAAATTTTGGTCACTCCTTGAGTAATATATTACAGTCTCAGAAACTGCTAAAAATGAGATACACATTTGAGGTCATCTGACTGCACCAGATGCTACAAGTGTTCATGGTGTTGCATCAACCCACATAAAAATCAAGGATTAATAAAAAAACTAATAGATAAATCCCTAAATTTAAACAGCCAAATAAAAAAAACATTTGTCAAAGAAAATCTTTGGCCCTACCCAAGGCTGTATTTTATAACTTTTAAAAAAGATAAGTGAATCACACCGGGGTGTTAAGTCAGTAGGAAGCCAACATAGCTAAAATATGAGATCAGTAAAGAAATATGTTGTCTCTAGTCGCAGTCAAAATATCAAACATTTTATGTATAACATTTACTGAAACTACATCAGAAAGAACAGTGGCACGTGATAGAAATGAGTGATAATATTGCCTATTTTTCAAGCCTTTTCGATCACAAAAAGCAAGAGCCACAGACTGATGCACATTACCAGATGAATTTGAATTTTTTCATGATAGGACTCCAGCCTGCGATTCATCTGGATCACAAAAATGTTGACGTAGAACGGTGTCAGTCTGGGAGGTTCCGTTCCGTAGCCCTGATAACGGAAGCGTCGCTCGAACACTTTGGCTGCCATCCAGCAGAAAAAGGGTTGGCGAGTAAGGATCTTCAGTGTCGGTAGGCGTTTGTAATGTGCCATAATCTTTGCAGCCAGCTCTGCACTGACAAAGCGTTTGGTCATGAATTGGTCCTTCAACTCCTCACTGAAAAAATAGGAAAAAAAAACATTGAATTAGACTGTCTGTGTAGATTCTCAGTCATCCAGGTCATGGTAATCCCAAGAGTGTAATATAACAATATTTTCAGACTAAAAAGACGTGTTTAAATGGATTTGGCCAATTAAATTTTTCTGCTTAACATTATCAGCAGTATCACTGGACATAAATATATCTACAAGATGCCATTTACACTAAGTATACACACAAAGCTAAGAGTAGCGGGGGAGGTGATAATTTAATACAAATACTAAAAGACAGAGGTAATGAGACAAGAACACAATCAGACATACAATACATCAACACACACACCTATAGCCCTGTATTTCTGTGTAGAGGTCTATGAACTGAGACGGTATTTGTGAGACGGCTGCAGGCCTCCCCAGGATCCAGACACGGGCACCACGAAGCACAGTGCCTCGGAAGATGTTTACAATCAGGACATCAGGATGTGCTTGGGTGTGATTGTCATTTATGACTGGAGCATTCTGGAAAGAGAAACCAAATCATTAAAAAAAATTATCTGTTTCATGTCCTCATTTGAAGTTTTTTTTAAGTTTTTAAAATGTGCTTGGACTGCTCAAAATGTTGAATCTTCAAACATTGAAAACAATGGCAGCATTGTGGTCTTTAGTGTATATTAATATCTTTTCTAAAATTTCATTGGGACAGACATAAAAACAAATCTCAACATTACCTCCACACAAACTTGTGTGCTAAAAGGGATTTTGAAATTTCTGCTCTTGTTTATCTCTATAATTAAGATTCTAGATATTTTTTATCATTACAAATGTGAATGCATGTCAGGCGTATGTGTACAGATGTGATACCTCCCAGTCCAGAGGAGCTCGGTAGCGATCAAACGAGTCCATTATGACGAGATATTTACAGCTGTCTTCGTCCAGGAAAGGCATGCCTCTTAAGTCTGGATAGTAAAACCCTATGGCTTCCATAATGGACATCTTCTTACAAGGAGGATTGTCTCTGTTTCGCAGATTCCACATAGCTTGGAATGAAAGTTTGATGACAAACTGTATGTCCTGATCAAAAATAGACAAAAATGTCATCAGTCAACAAAAAAATCCACAAAAAGAAAACTACTTCTGAGAAAACACAGTTTGCATGATGCGTGTATGGTGTGCTGCACATTTTACAGGTTTTACTTGCAAAGTTGTAGTTGTACATTACCTACTTGAAATAAAAATTACTGCTGGATTGTGGGAATTTACAATAAATGAACATCTGTTACATTCAAGCTCTTAACAAACAAGTTTACACATTTCTGATGAAGTCTTTTCCTTTCCAGGCAAATCTCTCTGTATTAAATCTGGTGACATTCCCACATTAGCAAGACCCCAGCAATGCTTTTTAGGTTAACCAGCAATGATTGGTTGGCTGACGAGGTCAGCAACTGTAGAGATGGAATACACTACAGTAACTGGTAGTATGGTGGAAAAACTTAGGAAGCATCCAAGAAAAGTTTGTGACGCTCCAGATAAATGAGAAAAAGAGGAAGAATTACAATCAATAAAAGAAAATAATGAACAGCAAGGAAGATGTCGTGAACACACCATGATAGTCTCACTGTCAAGTGGGAGACTAAAGTTTTGCACTGAAGGTTGAATTGAGTTGAGTTGACTTGAGGTGTCCACTACAGCGAAGGCATGCACAGAAGAGTAAGTAAAGGATCGACACATCAGCAATGCTAGTAAGATATTCATATGTGCCCACTGTTAATTTATTAAGCTATAATGCCCATAGTTGATTCTGGGTTACTTAGTAACCTCATCTGGATCGGTGAGAGTTTTTGAAATGGCAACCTTTATCTGGTGTTTTACAATTTGCCTTTCATTTACCAATTCTGCTGCTCTGACCATCAGGAGCAAATTGTGCATCAGTGTTTTGCCTAAGAGCACTCTGTAAAATGCACAGAGGCAGGGATCAAAATGCCACACCTGTGATTAGTGAACTATTGATGAGACACATTCTGAATTCACACACACACACACACACACACACACACATTTAACATATTATGGTTTTATAAAGTTCATATGCTGAAGACGGTCCTAAGAGGCACATGTTTAAATATCCAGCTAACACTGAGCACCATTGTGGTGTTTTTGGTGGCCTAACAAAGTCCAATATTCACTCTTACATTTAGTTCCATCAGGTCTCCAACTCCTTAGAGATGTATTAATATAATATTTGACAGTTTGGATAACTTGATGCTGCACTACGATCACCAGTAAGTCTAATTCTGTCTGCTGTTTGGAGCTGAGTAGGTACAGCTGACAGAAAATGTATTTTTGTCAGATCTCACCATATTGGCCCGATGTTCTGCCCAGTCCAGTGAAAACTTCGCCACACAGACAGACATGCCAATTCCTGGAATACCAGTGGTCAGCACCCTTCTCACCGGCGTGCCGTCATCTTTCTGTTGTCGGAACAGATCGTTCACACCAACGTGGGTGACAGTGCTGGGAACCTGGAGAGGCATCGAAGGCGGGGGTCTGAACTCGTGGGACTGGTCAACTCCTCCGTTACTACACATGGCAATCAGCGGCTCCACGTAGACGGTCTCTAGCAAATGCTGCTTTCCGGCTTGAGCGATTCCTTCGTGGATTACGTGATGTTTTCTGCTTAATTGTTGCCTCAGAATATGACGGAGCAACACTGGTGGTGGAGAAAGATAGAGAGGAAAGTAAACAAAACAGCAAACAAAATCTCAACATTTCGCTCAAGCACACCTGCTTACATAGAGTTCTAAATTTGGACGACACATTACAAGAATTATTTATCTACAACACCTTTCCCCCTGTTTGTGGCAGTTACCAGTTACTGCATACATTCTTACTAGAAAAGAAGTGTCAACCCAAATCAACCTTAAATTCCTAATTTTCAGTATCATTCATTCATAAGGGATCACATTGCTGTCATCTGAATTGTTCCCTTAAACCTTTGAAGCTCAAGCAGTTTCTGGGAGTTATTCTATGTTGACACGTATTTACTCATGGTGGGCACATTTTTCACAGCAATGTAAAGTCACATATTTCTATGGAAACAGGACAACCATGACGAGAAGTAAGGTGAATTTAAAAAATGTCTCCCTCAAATGATGCAGCATAACAAATTTCTAATGCCATAAATCATAAAAACAAAAAACTGAAGTTAAAATTCTTTCAACTTGAAAGAAACATGGACAGCTCTTGTTTCCAGTACTAGAAACATAAACTCTTTATACTATAGATATTTTACTAATTGCATTTTTAATTTGTATCCTTGTATCCTACTTTTCTTCTTTCTGCTCTATGTACAAACCACTTGCAGTTCAGCCCAGTTCTGAAAAGTCCATTCATTTTCATCACAAGACTGTTGGCAGCAAGTGAGGCAGTTAGGTTCTCGGTTGCACCAACGAGCACAGATTGTTTTTGTTGGCTACAGAACGTACTTACTGCAAACTGCTTATTTCTGGAAACTGTGACATTCAGAATTAAGTGATATTGATGAATTATCAGGGTTTTAAGGTTAGATATGTTTAATGCTCCCAACAAAACCAAAAGTCACAGGATTAGCTAAAGGACTGTTGGAAAGTTAAAACTCTTTGGTACTTTCTATTTTTTACAGTTTCTTTCTTTAATAAATGGTGTAAATTCTGCGATTTTTAAAAAACAACATGAACTTTAGACCTGCTAGCAGGTTTTAAGATTCAGAGGGTTACAGCTGATATCCAGAAGACTGTACTGGTGATATATTTTCTTAAAAACACCAAAAAACAAAACAAAAAAGAAGCGGTGGGTAACTTTAGACCTGCTACACATCTACCATCGGCAGATTCACAGAGCAAAAAGTCCGTGCTGGTTCAATAACATTTTGTGCAAATGATATGTATCACAATCAGCAGCCATATTTTAACAGTCTCTCTTGAAACCTTAAACATTAACAGACACTGTTCAAGGTTTCAAAGCAAGACAACCACAAAGTCTTTTTCATAAAAATAAAACAACCACATATGTAAATAAATATCTCAGAACAAACAAACCAATCCCCCTCAGTATTTGTCAGTGTGTTGGGATAAAACCAGCGAAATGTTCACTTACCTCTCTGGCACTGTTTCTTTAGTTTCTCTGCCTCTTCTGTTTTGCCAGTAGTTTCCAGAGTATTTATTGTATGCGTCAGCGCACGTTCTTGGCCTACAGAACAGAATTTTTATACATTTTTTGTTTTTTTAAAACAGCAAGCAATCAATTAAGGAATTATATTTTTTTAATGACTATTGTAGCTGTGAAATTAATCCAATAAACTAACAAAATCCATTATCAAACAATCAAAATCACAAGTGTTAATTAGCCTCTCTAATTTCAGAGCTCTGTTTGTACCATTTACACCGTATGCTCCATTGCTGTGTGTTCTTACCAAGAATCTCCAGACTTTTGTCCACAAAGTCAAGTATGTCTCCCGTCATTGTATCCGATATTGTCATGCGTTTTTCCCATTGGTGAAACGTCATCTTAAAGGTCAATAGGTCCTCTTTGCTGAGGCCTGTCAGAATACTCTGCATACTCTTTAGAGAGGGAAGAAATGATGAAAACCCAAGTTAACGTGTTGCCTTACAGAAAGTACATCGACACACTGTGGGCCAATTGTTACCAAGATCGAAATTATATAATTTATTAATGATAATTTGTAACAAATTAACATAACTACTCGTTGGGTTTTATCGTTTTTTTTTTATAATATAAAAACTGAGGAATAGTGACGATTTTTTAAAACAAACACTATGAGTAAACATCAACTGGCAACCATACCATTGTTGGTATTTACCACAATCTAGCAGTTTATTATTCATTAAGTTCAAATACATCGTGGTCTGAGGATCAAACAATAATTTCTGTGAAGAACAAAGAAGGATTATACATTGCAGCCTAACTGTGATGCACCAACCCTGAATACATGAGGCATGTCCTGCTCTGGGTGCAGTCTGCCTGGCTGGCTGCTGTCATCAGTCTCTATAGTATCGTCTGGTTCAATGGGCTCAGGTGGTTCCGGGGAATTAGTTATCAAAACTTCATCATCGTCCTCCTCGTCATCATTATCTTCTGAGAAATCCCCCAGATCAGACGACCTGAGTGACAACAGGAAGCTCAGAAACCACTGCAGATAACAATGACATTTCGTGCATTTTACCTAATGCCAACAAAAATTATATTAACATTTTTTAAAAAACGCATGCCTCACCTTTTACAATAGTCCTTTTTGTTTCGAAAGTTAAAGACATAGTACACTTGTAGACATTAATAAAACATATTTAGAAAATGTAGAATGTTTGTCCCCAAAAAGTATTAACTGAAAATATAACAAATTACCGAAGCAAGATTTTTTAAAAGTTTTTTTACACATGAGAAAATCTGGGTTTTGTTTGGTCTATTCCCTCAACAAATTTAAACAAAAATAGCATTTTGAAGACAGAAGTAGGAGAATATGAAAACACACTGTAATCTGGAGGTAAGAACAGAAAGTAACGTCAGATTTTCAACTTTCTAATGGTCCCATAACTACTCATCTGCAACATGCTGCTCCACCAGACAACTTAACCACATCTAAGCCTAAATTTGTTGTATTTCATCAAAATCTATTTTTTTTCTACATGTCTCATTTAAAATTTCACAGAAAACAATGTAATTAGTTATTTGTCTATAGTATGACAAGTCCCTTTTTATCAGAATTGGTAACACTGGAGGGCACATAAATATGCAACTAAATAATCAGAGAACTTCACTTTTCATTTGTTCCCTTTTCTTGGCTCATGGCATTATAAATTTGATATACTGCACAGAAAACATGCTCAAGTTATCTGTATTTCTAGCTACGGTTGGGCTGTTTCCATGGCGTTGCAGGACTTTATACTGCAGTGAAAAATGTGTGTATGTGTGTGTGTGTGTGTGTGTCCTCTACCTGGTGTCAATAACAACAGCTCCTGGAGGTTTGGTTTGCTGCGTGGTCATGGTGTAGAGGGTCTCTGGAGAGTCGGGACGATTCATCTGCACCCTGGCCAACATTAAAAGAGTAGTACATATTGTAAGAGCATGTTAATTATGAGTCATTTCAAAACCACTGAAAGCACCATTGCTTTGTAACATAGTGCATTTAACTATTCAGTGCAATAAAACTTCTGTGATGATTGCAACCCTTAGATTTTATTAAACAAAAAAAGGCAGACTATCAGAATTTACATGTTGATCCTGTTTAAACTAAAGTTCCAAAAACATCAACACAAAGCAGGACTGTTCATAAATGTATTGTGTCTGATTTGGCACTACTGCGTAACCCAGCAGGAAAATCACCCCAAATACTTAAAATATAAACTGACTTCATGTTTCTTTTTAACAAGCTGTGGTGTCTTGAGCACAAATACACACCCCTAGCAGCAATGCAGTTCTACTGGATCATGTTTCAGCTTTTCAGGACGATTTATGAAAGGAAATATTGTTGAAAGTGAGTGCAGGCAAAAAGGAGGAAATCAAACTTGTGAGTTGGCCTTTGTCACTTAAAAAAAGCTCCCAAAGAGGAGCAACAGACACACAAAGCTGAGTGATTTGGGGAAATATCTAATTGTACTTTTTTTGGACAGATAATGTAATTTTGATTTGCGATGTCAAGCTTAATTTCAAAATTCACTGTGCCATAGATTTAAAACATGTGTTGGAGCGTTACACCATCAAATACGTGACTGTCACACAAGGAGGACGGCATAACTTTTGAAAACCACTGACACTACAGCTTAAATCCAGGGTCAGACACACAGAAAAATGCACGAGGTGGGACTATTAAACAATGACACTGGATTTGGTCAGTTGAACCACAGACATGCATGAATGAACCATGTAAATGCTAATCAATGGACAAACATAAGCAATCCCTGAAAGTTTTAATTTGCTCAAATTTAAAAAAAAAAAAAAAAAAAGAATAATAGTGATAGTCTCACAATTTCTATTTATACCTTAAATTGCAACCTTTGCATTTTGCTAATTATATTGTTAAAATCAATTATTTGTGCAGCCCTCATAACTATGAGTCACAGCAAGCTTTTTTTGTCCACTTTTTGACAAGAAAATTACCAGTTCGGACACTGTGTTAAAGTGGCCAAGATACAGAGAGGAGCAGTCGTTAAATCAGTGGCAATGGGAAGCTTTTAGCAGCATAACAGCCAAAACACACAAACAAAATGGGATAGTGCTTAAATATCAAACAAGATCAAGTACCCTGTCTCGTCATGAGCAGGCGGTTCAGGTAGTTCTACAACCACATCATCTGTTTCCTCTTCCTCCTCCCCCTTCTTCTCCTCGTCCTCCTCCTCCTCCTCTTCGTCCTCCATGCTTTCACTGTCGCTCTTCATTGAACCATAGCTGGAGGGAGGCCTCTTGAACTTTTTCCTCTCCTCATCCTCATCCTCCACCTCATCCTCATTTGTAAAGAGTCTGAGGAGACAAAAACAAAGTGTTAGTAAGCAAGTGTCGTATTATAGGGTTATTACCAGTGAACCTCACCAGCACCTGCATTTCCTGTCCTGTCCTATTAAAATGGAACATGGTTTAAACACTAAACACTAAGTAGTTCTTCGCTGTCTCCTTTCTGACTGGGAGAAGATTTCATAAAGAAATTTAAGTGACTCACAAGACTTTCTGCTGGGGGGGGGTCGGAGAAAATGCTAGGCCTCATGTCATCCTGAGTGATTTGTGGTAAGTGAGTTAATGTTAGATGTTTTAGAAGTAGTTTGTTTCAAGAAATTTTATGTGGCTTTACCTTTTAAACAGTTGTATGTCTTTGGAAGAGTTTGCTTTGCTGCTGTGCATTAGAGATGTCAATGTAGCAGCTACAGCTGAAACCAGAAGTTTACATACACTGTATAAAAAGACATAAAACCTTTTCTTTCTTTTTTTTACCGTGTGACATTTAATTAAACTATTTTTTTTTCCTGTTTTAGGTCAGTTAGGATGAACAAAATTATTTCTATTTGCGAAATGCCAAAATAATAAGTGGAGGTCCACAATTCTCTTCCTGATATCTGGGCTGATTTCTTTAGATTTTCCCTTGTTGTCATAAAAGGAAGCAGTGTGTTTGAGGTGTGCCTTACAAACAAGTGTACCTCCAATTAACTCAAATGTTGTCAATTAACCTATCAAAAGCTTCCAAAGCCATGACATCATCATCTGGGCTTTCCCAAATATTTTAAGGCATAGTAATCTTCCTATATGTAAACTTCTTACCTTAAAGAAAATAATAAAAAATTATCTAAAAAATTCTCTCTCGCATTATTCTGGCATTTAGCAAATAAAAGTAATTTCAGTAATCCTAACTGACCTAAAACAGGAAAGGTTTAGTCACATTAAATGTCAGACAGTGACAATAAAATAAAAAAAGATTGTCTTTTTAGACAGTGTATGTAAACTTCTGGCTTCAACTGTATGTAGGAATGACAGTTTAGGTTCACTGTTTTAAATTACACTTTTTAAAAATGTTTTTGTGTGTTCTGTTGGAAATGTTTAACTCTTGATCCAAGTGCTAATTTTGCATTTGCTGTCTGTGCCAGTTACAGTGATTGCTTTGCTCAGCATGTGAACACTGTCTCCTGCTGACATTTTTTGTTTTTGTGTGTTTTCGTTAGTCAGCCAGGTCCTGGGACTGCATCCTGTGAGGATGGACTAACACCTTTCATTTTTGTTAACTGTTCTGTTTTACATGTTCAGTTAGTCACTTAATTATTTCGATCTGCTGTGGAATTTATTGCGGTGTTACTTGTGTGCAACAACTGTGATTTGCTACGCTGGTTCTCACAGGTTTTCCATTACAATAAGTGTATTAGTGGAGTATATGGCTAACCCTAAATGACTAACATGACTAAACACTAGTACTTATTGAATGGTTGACCTGTAGTTATTATATTATTGTTAAACAGCTTATTTAAAAAGGGACCATGTACAATATTAAACATAAATGTTGCCATTTGATGTATTGCACCAGAGTTAGCTTTAAGCTAATTTCCATCTGCAGTCCGTTGGCAGGTCACAATGACAACATTGTGAGCCTGTAGTGTGAGCCTTCATTTGCTTAAAGCACATTGCTACACATTTTATACTAATTTTATTCTGAAATCACTTGAATATGGTGCAATTATCAGGTTAAAATCTTAAGGGTGCTGGGTTGAGGCCCCAGAGTGTTAAAATCCTCCCAAAGTCTCTGCAGAGAGCAGGTTGACAATGTGAGACACATTCGGTTCAAAAGTGACTATTTGCTTAAACGGCTGTCATAAACGAACATAACTTCTTAAATAAAACTACGTTAGTATTTAGCTACTGGCATAACTAGTTAGCTAATAACGTGATATGTCACAAACAACTTTGAAAAGATAAGTAATTCAACTCAAGCGATAACGCTAGCTGACATGTCTTACCAGCAGTGATCTAAAGTCAAAGGAAGTTCATTTATTTCCCAAAGACGAGCACCAACACCCACCTTTCCACCTCTGAGTCCGAGTCCATGTTTCAGCGTGACACCGACTCACTCACCGCAGGTGTAGAATCGATTTAACTCGACTAAATCTTACTAAAGGTAACGCGACAACCTGAATAAAATATCCAAAAACAGACAATCCACCTGGTAGACGTTCCCTGCCCAACTTCCTGCTGTTACTCATCGATACTAAACTACAACAACATGGCGGCCAAATGTCAACTAAAAGCGTTTGAAATGTACGTATTCTGATAAATATCTAATACAAATGAACCAAACTATTACGTTTAAGGCCCTATCGGCGACCATGCAGCTTCCTTTCGTTGTCAGTTACCGAGTTTCGATTTCGAGTCCTTTTTTTCCGCCAGTAAAGTTACAAGCACGACATCGAGACCAGTTTTCAGAATAAAAGCAGAATCTTCAAAAACGATATGAATACTCACCATGATTATGTACTGTATACTGATACAACATCTAGAACATACAGTATGTATGGTTAAAAAAAATATGTTGAGCTTTAACTTTCCAGTGCAAAATTCCCTGCTGAAATATTGAGTGTTGTATTTCCTGCACACATGTATAGACGAATACTGCCTACATACTCCTAATTTGATAGACTATATTGTCAGTCCATTATTTAGGCTTCACAGTGAAGCATGCACTAAATTCCTAATCTTAAGTATTTGCACAAAATAGTTGAGTGTAGCTGATTTACTGACACTTTTAAACTACAAAGTCGGGTTGTTTAGCTTTTATTCTGAAGGCTTCGTTCTACTCAGGAACTCGACTGTCTGCTGAGGAACACAGTTTAAGTGACGCTTCCCTAATGTGTGGTTTTAGGAAGTCCTGCCAGAATGAGTGTATGCTGAGTTATACGTTGTGAAAGGTCATTTCTTTGCAAGAAAGGCTGTCTAAATTCATCTAGATTACTAATAATGTTGGTGGCGATGATTCCTGTGCCCAGACAGATGTTTTAAAACCCAGTTTAAGTAGCAGGCTTTCACAGTGTTATTTCAATCATTTTATTGACAAACATGTAAATATAATACAAAAAATTAAAACAAAAGTAGATAAAGAGAAGATCATGAAGAGCCCGGAAAGACAACAATAAAAATCACTGTGTGTTTGTGAAATAAAACAAAAAAAAAATAAAAGTATGATCAGGAAAAATTGTAGATGATCACAACTCCAACTTGGGGATCAGTCCTCAAACTTTCATCCTGCTCATCATCTGTGGATTAAAATTGAAAAAAAAAAAGAATAGATTAAACCAAAGGTCGCAGAGAAACATACTTAAATAACAGCATGATCAAATTTAATAAAAACTGAAGTGTTGTGTTGTTAGTGTTTAACACAAGAGAATGTGAACACCCACCCACTGGTTAATATATACAAGAAATACACTGTGAGTTGTTAGGCCATAAAGTGACAACCACCAACCAGCCTTAAAAAAGTCATTCAAGTTATTTATTACTATTGATTAACAGTGACCTTTATGGTCTTCCAGCAAGGTTTTCTTCCTTTTCTTCCTTTACACACACATTTTTCTGAAAACAGTGTTCAAAGTCAGAAGTTACTGAAATGTAATCACTGAACACATTCAGACAAGTTCTTTCACTACATGCAGGTTTGTTTCAACAGTTAGATCACTAAGTAAGGACGCAAACATAATCCATGTCCAGTAGTTTGTGCCAACATCATAAACAGGCAACAGTTTGAAGTACACGTATACAGCTTATTGAACTGTAATAAAAAAAGGTGAATAAAATACATAATCATATTTGGTTTATTAAAGTGTCACAGGCATTGAATTAAGTTTATGAGTTGAGGTGTCTTGTTAATGGTGCTGTGTTTAACTGCACGTTGTGTAGTATATTGCTATGTTCCCGACCAAAAGTGTCAATGTGGAGATTAAATTAGAAACACGGAAAATGCTGAAACACAGCAGTAAAAGACAGAATTTATACAAGTGACACATATGTGTTACGCAATGCAAGAGGAAGTGGGACACTTAAGTTGAATTCAGCTGTTAAACATGTGAAGACAAAAGACCCAAGGGTTTGTGTTAATGCAATCTTTGTTTTAAAAAAAAAAACAACAAAAAACTATTATTATATCGTCTCCATCTTCAGCTTCTCAGCACTAGATGATAAAAGTAATCTTCAGAAAGCAACATGCATCAATAATGAACTGTTTTTAGTTTGTAGTTTAGTGTGTATCACAGTTAAAAGTATCCTTTGAGTTTTCAAAAACCATTAGCGGAGATGCACAGACCTTAAATTGTTTGCATTTTCTTCTGCCTGCAACACTAAAGGAGACATGATGTACATCTCTGTTCACAGCAGAGGGCGATAATGTTCAAAAAACAAAACTGTTCACATTGACAGCACTTTATGGTTTAGCTCCTTGCTTTATTGCTGCTCCCCCTGAAACCAGCTGCTTCTTATCTTCAGTCATGATCGTTTTGCAATACCAAAGACCCAGCTCAAGACTAAATGGTACCAGACAGTCACGGTCCCTCAGCTCTAGAGCCCTCAATGTGAAGGACTGATGCTTGCACAGTCAGTAACATCTTTTTAAAATTACTTCTTAAAAACATACCTTTTTTTCCCTTTTTTTTTTTTTTTAAAAAAAGGGCCGTTATTATCATCAGCTTTGTTCCAATACACAGTATTTTATTTGTTTATTCTCTCATTATTCCCATTCTTTAATCGTATTTTTGCATTGTACTTACTACATTTATTGCTGGACCTTTGTGCCTAGACTGGTCTACACTTGTTTTATAGCATCCTAAAAGCTTCAGTGGAACTTTGACCTGGAAGACTGAGAATCTACACAGACATGTTTTATATAATCATGATCCAAGCCAGTTTGTGGCTGAAACCAAATTAAAAAGTTTCTGTACAGTCTCTCTCAACATTGTAAAAACATGAAAGTAAAGTTTACCACAACAACTCCACTACCTGCTGCTTCAATAAAAATGATTAAAATGATAATTAAGTGTGCCCTAAATGGATTTGTCAGGGTGTGTTTACCTTGCGAGCGCTGGCCGTCAGCCCAGGAGATTTTGCCGACCTGCTGGAGGTTTGTGGAGATTTCCTCGGTCCTTTTGCTGGTACTTTGGGTGATTTAAAGTTGCCAGCTTTGCCAGCTCGCCCCATTCCAGCTCGAGAAGGCAGGTTTTCCTGGCCCTTGCGCGCACTTGACGGAGCAGGTGATTTCTTTGAGCTTGTGCCTGGAGATTTTCGGGTGGAGCTGCGTAGTTTGTTCAGCCCTTTCTTTAGGTAGCTGTTCTTTCTGGGGGTGTTGTCAATACTGAACATCATAGACTGTCTCCGTTCAGCCTGAGAATAATAAATGATAAAAATATTTCAAACACATTATATAGTTGTTTCCAACAACTTGAATGAAAGAATTTTGGCAGTTTTCAGTACATTTTAGGTGCATGTGTTATTATATTACACTTACCGGACTGAGGATGGGTTGAAAATGAGAGCTGGCATGTCCACTGCTCACGTTCTTATTTTTGGGAGTGAGTGGATGAGGGAAGCAGCTGGTCTTTGTCTTTTTCTTCAAAATGAGATAAAAACAAACATGTAAAAAGTGGTGTCAGGGATTTACAGTTTTCAGCACATGGACATTTTTTTCTACTTTTATTCTGGTATAATTTTATGACTGCTAAGTCATTTTACATGCTTTTGTAAACAAACATTCTTGACAAGAATCCCCCTTTCATTCAGTCTTGAACCCCCCAAAAAAGGGAAATTCACATCACACTATATCCTACAGAACATTTATCTACTGCATTTTAGGCAGACTAAAGCATTAATTAACAATGAATGAAATATATGCACACTACTACAAACCAACCTCAGGTGAAGCTTGATATGCAGATGATGTAGGCCGCATTGTGCCTTTTGGGCTTCTGATCTGAGAGGAGCTGACAGTTTTTGTTGGCAACTGGCCTGGCATCAAGGATAGTCGGTGAGAACGAGTCCCGGCTGCGGCACCGGCATGTCCTGACATGAGGGACTGTCGATGGGAGACAAGGGAGTCGTGGAACTGACCAGGGATCATGGTCGCTCTACGGATTGTGTCAGATGGGTCTCCTGTACGGAGTTCTTCATCTGTGAAAATGAATGCACCACCACGGCAAGTCTAAAGGAAAAGACAGAGAAGAAGTTCATAAAATTAATGTGAAAAGTCAACAGCAATCAACCTTTTAGCCTTAGATAAGATGGCTTGCGGAAAAACACTGAATCAGAGGATGCGTCCTTTCTGGTATGATGCCATATTATGTTTCTATACTGTATGCCTCTTTAGAGTCTCTCTGTCTTTTCACCTCCGACTCCACGGGGTAGCTGCTCTTTAGATGAGGAAGGCAGGCCTTGTTCCTGGCCTGGAGCTCAGCAATCCTCAGCCAGTCGTCAGGTGCACCATCAGGTTCGTTCTCTGCTCCCACACAGAATGTCCCGGTGGCTGAAGGCAAACAGAAGCAGGAAAAATAAAAGGTTACATACACACAATTGATTTTTTTTTACTTTTACACTTTACTACTATATCTGCCCATCTGTTATCAATGACCATTAATAAATAGCTAATTAGTACAACTGCCCCTGCTTGTTGATGATTTCAATCATCAGTCGAGAAGTTCTATACTTAAACCTCAATTTATAAGTCGAATCAATGCGAACGGGGCAGTGTAGAAGTAACAGAACACAACTGTCTATAACAGAAAACAGTGATTTAAAAGGATGGCACTTCTGTGGTTTTGAAAGGTTGCAAAGTCTGTGATACCATTTTTGTTACCAAACAATGGTGCAACCTCCTCTACTGTTGTACAGGGTGATTGCACAGTTAAACATGAGACTCGTGTGGGCTGATAGCTATTCTGCAAGCGTGCTGGACTGTAGTATAAGTGGACCGAGGCAATAAACAATGCATTCCTCATAATCATAGGTAAGATGTACAGAAGTAAAAAAAAAAAAAAAACAGGTTCCATATAAAGGTTTAACAATTATTCAATGATTTGACAAGAGAATTAACGTGCAACAATTCTAATGACAACCATTTAATCTATTTTTTAGCCAGATATTGGGGTGAATAATGGATCCTTTTATCTGGGTAAGTGGGTAATTTAGGTATTGACTCACCCTGTGAATGAATTGTGCTCCGTCTGTACCCTGGAAGACCAATGAGCTGGTCGCTGGCAGCAGTGCCCATCCTGGCAGGTGTGTCAAACAGCTCCATAGATACGGGTCGTGCAGACTGGGCACTGGAGAGGTTTGGGTGGGAGCGAGCAGAAGGTAAGCTGTAGAAAGTCTCATCACCTTCATTGGGGCCAGGGGTTTTCTATAGATCAGAATTCCACAGTCACAACAGTTAAAAACTACACAATGTAAAAATGTGCCCATAAAAGACAACCAGTATTATAAGAGAAAGTCAGGAAAATTAGTCAAAACAAAGAATTGTGAGAGAGAAACCCTTGTGATTTTAAAAATGTCTAATGATGATTAAAATATATTCCAACTTCAACAGTGTGTTACTGTGAACATGCAAAACATGCAATCATTGTGCAGACAAGTGTCCTCCACCTTGGTCATGGTGATGTTTATAACCTGCGTGGTCCTGCGTCGTTTGACAGATGAAGTTGGATTTTTGCAGGCTGAATCCAGTTCAATATTATGGTCTGCATTGGTCCTGGGTGATGGAAAAAAAAAATGTAATAAAGTAAACAAAGTAACGCTTCGGTTCAGAGTAATCAAAGAATTTCAACTGGTTTTGAAGAGCTGTGCTTTGCATTCATAGCAGCAGACACTATGTAATAATAGACTTTCATATACAGTATTTCGAAAAAAACAAAAGGAATTTTTAAATCGTGTCTTACAAAATAAAATCTCACAGGAATACACCCAGGAAACTAGCATTTTCCAAATATGTGAGGACAAAAAAAAGGATGTGTACAGGTCAGTGTTTCAATGTCACACTCATACAGACAGCATGCTCTACACTGACAATAAAGTTTGAGGAAAACCTGCCACCCTAAACACCATGACTGTCACAACTATACAGCATACCTGTTAATCTGTCTGGTGTTTATAGGTGTGAAGTACAAGGTTTCCAAAGACTCGGCCCGCAGACCCTGACGTTTGGCTGCCAAGCGTTCTGAACTGCGAACAAGAGGTGTGCTGGATTCGCCAGGTGCTGAAAGTTTCCTACAAAAAAAGTAAAAAACAGAGAACTGTATAAGATTACAATCAATAATACCACCCCACCTCGTAATTTTCCGGAAAAGACAATCTGATATTCATGCTCACTATGTGTAAATGAGAGAGGAGCAAGGTATTAAACTTCTAGCTCTCTTTTGAATTAGTTACCTAACTAGTTGTGGCACTTTCAATATGTACAGCTGAATGCAAAACCATAAATCCCTTCCTGAATAGATTGTCTGAAAATATGCACAAGCGTTCCAGTTTACAAAAGACATTGCATCAGCTCATCTCAATAATGGATGACTTTTCCATCCAGTGTGGTCATTTGGACAAACTATAAACCACATTTGATTTCTGAAGTGGTCGCACAGCACATTTAAAGAACTTGTTCTGCGATACCGTGACCCAGAACTTACCTTGTGGTGTTCAGGGAGTCTTCAAGAGAACTCTGGTCCAGGCTGTCACAGCTCATAGTCCTCTTCGCCTGTGCTCTAGTGCAAACACTTGAATGTGTGTTGGGAACCTCCAAGTAACATGACTCTGCTGCACTGCCTCCATTGCCGTGAATCTTATTCTGTGCTCGCAGGGTATGGTCAGCACAGGCCAGCTAAATACAAAGATATAGTAATAGACACGGGGGTGAGTTGCAGCAGAAATGTGTTTGCCTTTACATGTTATAGTGACTTAAGAGACAGTGTTTCAGTTTCATCTTGGCGAGTATGCCTGCTCTAATGCTTTCCAAATACAACACCAACCTGTGCCTCCAAACTGGCCATTCTGCTCAAAAGTTTCTTCTCATTGGTTTGAGCCTTGTCCAAATCGAG
This sequence comes from Stegastes partitus, assembly GCF_000690725.1. Lineage (NCBI taxonomy): Eukaryota > Metazoa > Chordata > Actinopteri > Pomacentridae > Stegastes > Stegastes partitus. The sequence continues at coordinate 474,635 of NW_007577766.1, read as the reverse complement.
TTGAAGTAGCTTTTTCTCCATGGTAGTAGCTTTTACTTCACGCTCCTTAACCTCCAAGATATGTTTGAGTTCATCCACTTCTTCTTGGCTTTTCTGGAGAAGCTGCTTCTTGCTGTTGTAATGACTCACAGCATTCTCCATCTGTGGAATTGTAACAAAGCGGATGTTTTGGTATTAATCTTTACAATCTACAAAACTCATCTAACACCAAACCAACCAAGACTGCACATGAAACTGTACTGCAGCAACAAAACCAGTTGGTGTTAGGTAATTATCTAAATCAAAACAGAACTGATATGTACAAAGATACAATGTAGTGAAACTTTATCATGTTTGTGGGGAATGTTTGGGTCAAACCAACCTGAGCTTTGTAGTGGTCTGCAGCCTCTGATTTAGCTGCAAGTTGTTCCTGCAGGTCTCTTTTGATCAGCTCAATTTCTTCTGTTTTTTCTTTCTCTTTTAAAAGTTTCTCCTTCTCCATTTTCAATATTTCCACTTCCTGTTGCAGCACAGACTCCAATTTGCGGGAAGCTAGGTTCTCTCTCTCTATGGCCTGTTGGGCTTGAGCAAATCTCTCCTTCTCAAAGACTACGGCTTCGACTCGTTTCTCCAGAGCTTCATAATCCTTTGTTGCCTGGAGTATCCTGTCCACGAGGGCTTCTTTTTCCTGAACAAGAGCCTCCTTCTCCCTGAATGTGGTCACCTGCAGCTCCTGCAAAGCCTCCTTCAGGCTAATGTTTGCAGCTTGTGTCTCTTTATGTTGGTTCAACTCTGCATTTGCTGAAACAAGCTGCTGTTGGAGGAGGTTTATCTTCTGAGCTGACTCCTGCTGAGTTTCAAGTAATTTCTGCTCTTTAGCCAGAAGTTCTAAAGAAATGGTTTCCACCTCCCCTTTCAGATTCTGGATCTCATGTTGAAGTGCACCTGACTGTTTGGAGCTTTCTGCCTTTATCTCAGTCAGAGTTTTTTCATAGACTTCAGCTTTCTCTTTTGTTTTTTGTGCCAAGTCAGCTTGTTGTTGAGACAATAGATCTTCCTTAGATTGCAAATCATCCTCAGCCTTCCTTAGTGAGGAGTCAAGAGCCTCCACCTGTTTCTTTAAACTTTGGATCTCCTGATTTAGCAGATCTGATTGCTCTGACCTGTCAGCCTTCATCAAGTTCATCTGTTCCTCTTTAGACTGGATCTCCTCATTCATGCTCTTTACCTCCTCTTCA
>NW_007577766.1:453815-470843 GCF_000690725.1 Stegastes partitus | reverse complement strand
TGCAGTAGTTCTGCTTGCTGAGAACCTTGATTTTTCAGCAGTATAATCTGTTCCTCTTTAGTCTGGATCTCATCCTTCATGCTCTTTACCTCCTTCTCAGAAGCAGACAGTTGCTGTTGCAGGAGCTCTGTCTGAAGAACACTATCCTGCTGCTGCTTTGTAAGGATCGCCTGCTGAGCCACAACTTGCTCCTCAGCCTTTCTGCAAGATTCAGTCAGACTTTCTTGTTGGCCTTTTAGCATTTTAATCTCTTCCTCCAGACATTCAGACTGTTGAGAGCTGGCATTCTTTAGCAATACAAGCTGCTCATTCTTTTCTTGGATCCCTGCCTTTAGTTTCTGTACCTTCTCTTCAGAGTCTAACATCTGTTGTTGAAGTACCTCGATTTGTTGGACATTCTCTTGTTGGGTTTTAGCCAGTAGGTCTTGTTTAAGTTGAATTTCCTGCTCGGCCTGTTTGAGCACTGAGCTAAGGTCTTCCACTTGGGTTGTTAAGGTCTGGATTGTATTTTGAAGAAATTCTTGTTCATTTGATTTCTCCAGAAGTAATTTGGCAAGTGCTTCTTCTTTGGTTTGAATTTCATTCTTGTGTTTTTTAGTTTCATCTATAAGCAAATCAACTTCCTCTTTGAGACTTTTAATTTGTTGCTCTTTATCACCTAACAGAGAAGTTGTGGCAGATAACTTTGTTTCAAGGTCCTTCACCTTTTCATCAGTCTGATGAAGAAGATCTTCCTTCTCTTTCTTCATTTCCTTTAGTTTTCCAATTTCTTGCTCACAAGCATCAATATGCTGCTGCAGCCTGGTCATCTGCTCTGTTTTCTGTTGCTCAACTTGCTCAAGTTGAAGCTTGAGATCCTGGATCTGTTGCTGAAGAATCGCTCTCTCTTCAGTTAGCTCTTTCTGGAGCTTGTCCAAAATTTCATCCTTGGCTTGAATCACTTCTTCAGTTTGGGACTTTTGCTGCTTCAGGAGCTCTTTATGTTGAGTAATTTCTTGTTGGTACTCAGCTATCTGCTGAGTTTTAGAGTGAATCTCCACCTCAGCCTTTTCCAGGGAGCAACATGTGATCTCCAGCTCATTCTTCAAGCCATTGATTTCAGCCTCCAAAGTTGCTCTCTGGAAATTTAAGACGAAAAGATAGTTAGTTACCATTAAAATTACAAAATGGATTTTGAAATTTGAGAAAATGGACATTTATATTTTGAGTTTTATAAAGCAGTTGTTAGGTTCTACTTTATTATGCTCCTCACCTCCATTACAGGGCCCATATTCTCTCCTACTTCTTCCTTAGAGGCCTTGCTTATTTCATCCTCCAAACAGGAAATCTTTGATTGGAGGATCTGAATTTGTTCTGTCAGGAGCTCCTGAGAATAAAGGAGAGACAGGATATTAAATCCCTTTGTGTGGAACTGAAAATGTTATCAGAACAACAGAAGTACAACAATTTATCTTGATTAACACAAAACTCATCCTGTTCTTTATGAATAAAACATGAAAGCACTTTTCTTTACAAATACTTAATAAATGATTATGTCTCTACATCGTCTTTTTACCTTTTTGCCTTAAACAAATAAAAATAAAAATAAAAATAATATCTGACAATCCAACAACTAAGAGCCCTGGAGCATCACTGCACATTAAGTATTGTTTTCAGTGTAAAGAATTTGTTATCTGTCATTACATAACATAACACAACAATGGCAAATCCTTTAAACAATAATTTAATATTGTTATAAAACACGGAATTGCTAGAACGAATCAAAAACAGTAGATACACAATTCCTTTATGAATTTATCGCATACCTTTTGAGCAGTTGCTTGGTTGAGCTCAGACTGGAGGTGGTCTGTTTTGTTTCTCCACTCCTCCTGAGCAGATGCTTCATTATTTGTCAGTCGACCAACTTCTTCCTCAAAGACGGCCAACTTTGAACATACTGCCCTCATCTGAGAAAATATTCAAAGGAAGGTTTAAAAAAAAAAAACGTGATTGAGTGAAAGTTTTGGTCTCAACGTTAACACATGTGGCTCCTGCCAATGTCGAAGGCTTGCTACTAGTGCTAGAGTCATTTAATTTAGGAAACACAACTGTTACTGATTACTAACCCCCAACTAGCAAGAACTCCCATTTATTTAGATAGCCCAATATCAGAAAATTGCTTTACAGTATGGACAGCATGCAATACTCTCCGTCTATAGACTCTTAATTCAAAAAAGGAAAAAAAAAGTACACAAAAACCTTTGTGGACAGAAACTAGAATGTTGAAACTAGAAAGAAACACATGAGTGATCTCACAAGATGGACAGATATGCAAGAGATGCGTGCAAAGTAAAAAGTAACAGCACATTTACTGCATGGACAATCAAGATGAAAATATTCCAGATTGCAAATATTTGAAGAACACAATCTGGGAGGACATCAAGCAACTTGCTAATGGCATCAATCAAGAAACAAAGCGACTCATTCACAACAAGACTGAATTTACCTTAGAAAAGAGTTTGTACGTGACTTTTTACCTGAGAAGAAAGCATTCCATTTTCGTCTGTAAGCTCATCCACTTTGCGCTCCATAAGCGAGGTAGTACTCTTGAAATCTTTATTTTGCTTTAACATCTCATTAAGACGCATTTGTAACCTGAGATGAAAAAAAAATAAATAAAAAATTAAATTAAAAGTTGCAATCACTTTTAAAACAAACTCTTCAGGCAAGAAATAAAGATTTTCTTGATACTCTTTCTGCATACAAAATCAAAGACTTGGTACACTTTAAATAATGCACGCTGACAACTATATTACAAAAATGTATTAGCCATTAGGATATGGCTATAACCTTGCTAAAAGGTTGAAAACAATGTAACCTATGGGCCACTAGCTCAGTGTGTTCACTTTTTATCTTATGTGTGAGAAAGGACTGTCTGAGAGGAAGTGTCACAGCCTGTAGAAGTAAATATACTACCACAAAAAAAATCAGTCCTACATTGAGGAACTAAACCTGAAGACACATCTTTAATTTACAAAGTGGTTAAGCTCTTGCATGTATTAATGAATGGGACTTAATTGTGCTTTTAAAAACAGTCCTTAAGCATTATCTTAGCTCTGTTCTGGGATACTTACGTGTTGTTCTTGCTTTCAAGCTCACTGAGTTGTTCTCTGGTAACCTGCTCCTGATCACCTTGATCTTCTTTCAGCTTATCAAGGCGGAACTGCAGCTGGTTAATATGAGACTCTGAAAAAAAGACAATTAAAAGGGAGCTTAAGTTTAATTTGAACACAAGATGAAACACTACTACACCAAAACAAACATTAAAAGGCAGATATTACAATTCATAATACCGACATAACATATGTATTTAACTACAGTGTACACTTTCAGCACTACTTTGCCATAACCTTCCAAGTTTGTAAAATTCAGGTTGGAAAAGAAAGAGTGAAAATAAACTTTTGCCAGTCTCTCTTATAAACCTTTTCGTTATCAAAACACAGACATTCAAATGTGTTACCTCTCTGTGCAATGAGCGCGATCTTGCTGGCCAACTCCCTCTCCAAACTGTCTCTGTAGTCTCTATCCTTGATGATCTGTCGTTGCATTTTCCTCATCTGAAACTTGGGTGTGTTCATAATGTCCTCCAGAGGAGATTTACTGTGGGAATAAAAGCAGATGAACAAGATAAAGGAGAATAGTCAAAAACATAACATCCAGTGGACTTACCTACACAGATATAAAAAGGAGTTTGGATTGACATTGCTCATAAAATTTATCTTACGGACATAGGAGGAATATTATTAGGAAATGTTGGATTAAATTAAAGTCTACAGCAATACCTGACAGAGGAAGAAGCAACAGTTTCCATGTCCATAAATGTGATTTTCTTTGTGCGACGGAAGACAGGAGAGTCATCATCCGAAAATAAGGAGACACTTGATACGTTGGAGGTAGAGGTGGTTGCTGACCGGTCAAATATTTCACGAGAGACAGGCAAATCTGAGACACAGTTCAGAGTTTTCAGGTTATATCCAAGTTGAAAAAATTGAGTTATACAGCTGCTTTGTGTGTGTGTGTGTGTGAGACTTACATTTCCTTGCCAAGTAGGCATCAAGTCCATCGCTCAGATAAACACAGCCATCATTCTCCATCACAAAAGAACCAGTAAGGTTTGCTAGTTCTCTCTAACAGAATGCAAATATATACATTAGCACACAATTCCATTGTAGCACAACATAAATCTATAATGAAAGAAGCTGTAGGCACAAAACACAGCAGCAAACTAGAAAATGTCTCACTGCTTAGTTACCTCTACATCGCAATCCAACATGTTCAGAGTGCAGCGGTCATTCATCATGTCATGATATATGAGTAGCAAAAGCACCTGGTGATAAAACAAAAAAATATCAGAATGGGTCTGTGTTTATTTGTCTTTTATTACAGTTATTCAATACTAGTTATGCTGTACCTTTGCGATTTCGCCTGTTGGGTTGAAGCCATCTCTTAAGTTGTCCCAAGATAAAGAAGTGCCTTTGGCTGCATTAAATCTACAATCCCCTAAGAAACAAAATACAGAGATACAAATTGATTCAGAAAGAATAGCAAAATTCAAAAGTTTCTGCTTGTAAGACTTAAAGACTCACTGAACATAAACAGAATAAGCAGTATTGACGGTGCGTTATTAGCTCCCTGACATCAGCACCTGGCATTTTTACAGGTGAAGCAGGGCGTACGTTAGACCACACCCAACAGTAATGCACGGCGTTGTCAAAGATGCTAAAGATCTGAAGTTTAAGTCAGAGAAAACGATATCTATCATCTAGGAATTGACTTGACAAGTAGGACACATGCAGTCCTTCTTAACGCATGAAATTGAAGGAAATAAATCCTCATAGAAGTGTGATACAGCAGTCTAAGATGAAGCTAGACACTTTATACACCCTACAATAAACATCACACATAAAAAACACCATCTCAAGACATTTTAAAAAGAAAAGAAAAACTCACTTTCCAGAAACTCTGCAATGAGTCTGTACCGATCCCCAATGCAATCACTGAGACAGGAGCTGGAGTCCTTTTTTCTGACATGACACAAAGATAAGAAAGATAAGAAAAAAATGTTTAGAAAAGGGAATCAGCATCTTGGTATTTCCTAGGACCCACCCACAGGAGAAGCATGTTTAAAATGTGCTTCACCAGTCACTGCCCTTTCCTTGTTTACACAGACCAAATATTTCAACGCGCTGCTCCTACTTACAGCATGTAAACAAGTTTCAGTAAGATTGTCCCATCTTGCAAATCGTCGATTGTGATTTCTCTCTCGGACAGTTTGATACTGTTGACCTGTAAAACGATAGTTTGAGAACTAGGTTCATACAACCTGAAATCAAATCAGTCTAACATACTGTAATACTTTCATTATATTTTACAACTAGAATCACTATCAACTTACCCAACCGAGAAGAGCCTTAACGGCTACGTTAATCGCCATTTTGGCTCAAAAAAAGAGGTTTTCGACCTAGAAGGAAAGCAGATAAAATAAAAAATAAGCAGCTAGCATTGTCAAGCTAACGGAGGGGCACAGACTAACGTAACTGCGCAACATATTCTCATCCACAACCAACCAAATTCTGTAATTAAACCTAAAGATAATTCTTCTTGTTAATGTACATAGAACATGTCACCTTTGTTTTCGCACGGTTACGTTTACATTGACATTCGCTTACTAACAGTTAATTTACTGTCACGCTAAAGGAGGGTAACTGTATTCTTAAGAGTAAAAAGTAACGGCGATCTAATGTGCCAACGACAATAAAATATTGCTTTCAAGCAGTAACTCACCATACAACCTCGTTCTGCGTAGTATTCTTCGTAGTTTGTCTACCAAAATAGAGGTGCAGCTCTTCTACCAAACTGCATGGAGCTACTGCTACGATATAAACAGTTCCGTCATGAAACGAGACAAAAATTCAAAAAAGGTTGATAAAGATTGAAATAACCAATCCGCTTCCACGTATCGACGCGTCTGAAAACAGCAGAAGCTGATTGGTTTCATGGCCGGAAGTTGCGCTGACGTCGGCCGCTTGCTTTTTGAACAGGCGGGGAGGGGCAACTAAATAAAGTCCCCTATGATTTAAATTGACTTTAATTGATTTTAGTGTCAGTGATCCGATTTAATATTATTGCTGACTGCTGGCGTCGCCTGCCCTGAGTCCATTGTATGAATTTCAGTGTACGCCGGAGTGCAATTCAAAAGTTGGCTGGTGGATTGGATCAACTCTGTTGTCTGTCTGTCCAGCCTACTTTAATCCGAACAACCAATCACCAACCTCGCCTGAATTTAACCACCAATCACAGCAGAGCGTCCCTCCAGATGATACAATCTGAATTTATCCCAGCAAGAAGGAGAGATTTCATACACAGACGCCAACACACACCGCATTGAATTAATTAATTAATTAAAGAGTAATTATGAGTCACCAAATATTCATATTTTATTAAAATCCTGCAGGAAAGCCCGATTTAATCATATTATAGGTAGTCAATGTGTACAACCAAACTACAACTCCCATAATGTACTTGTTTGTTTGCTTAGCAACAGGTTGTTGTCTCTAAGTTAGCTTAATATTCAGCAAAGCCGTCAAGGAGTTTATTTTTATCATTATTATTTACAGCAAATAACCTACCACGACGTTAAATGAAGTGACTGGTGTATGTTCCCCTACATTGTGGGTAAGTACGTTTATGATGATATTGAATGGGTCAGCTAATTTTGATAACTTAGTGTGTAGGCTTGAGTGCATCCCAACCATGTGTAAGTATGACTTATTGCTGCAAAACAGGATATCTGTAAAGTGCGTTTTACCATAATATGCAATGCATGTGTGTAAACTCACTTGTTACTGAAGTTTGATAGTCACTGGTGCAAGTTTTTTTTTTTTAACCATATTATCACCTCACAGGTCAGTGAGTCTGTCACAGGTGTGACTATGGATGGAGCTCCAGTGGACTTGTCCTTCAAAAATATCAGCAGTCTGACAGGTAGTAATCTCTGTCATGTTCTTCCAGGCACTTTAATTTTATCCTCATGGCACTGTTGTTTATTGGCTGTATTATTTCCACAGTGTTACAGCTCTTGGCTGCACATTGCAATTGACTGAGCAATATCCCCAAAATAATGACATGAATATTCAGCAGAAAGACATTTTTAGTGTATCTACAGCATGTGTATAGGGTGTGCATTTTATCATTTCAATAAATAAATGTATAACCACATATTTTTGTGTTTTGAAGTTCATGTTTCTTTAATAAACTGATTAATGTACAACCTTAAAACAAAGTGCACCCTAAAACATTAAACAAAACAAAACAAACTGACAACCCTGTACTTAATGTTCACTGTGTCTATTTTCTTTGTGGTTTTAGATGCGTGGACAGAGGAACCCAGCAGCGGTCTGCGGCCTTTACAGAGAAATTCAGAGATGAAATACCTAAGCTGCTCCCTGCGTCTCAACAACAACATCATCACCGACCTTTATGACCTCCAGAAGACGGTTTGCCACTTCCTGGCTGAGCCATCACATCTGGCCTGGCTGGATCTGTCCTTTAACAAAATCACACATGTAGACCCAGTGAGTTTCCTCTGCCTGGCTCACAGTTGCTCAGCTTTCCTTCTTTCTGACTCTACTGCATTTGAGCAGCTTTTTCATTGAGGGTTGACTCAGTCATAATAGGATGTTTTTGTTTTATAGAGAGATGTGTGTGTGGGGATCAGCTCATATCATTTTCTTTTTTTAAATCACTGCATGGGTGCCTCTTGTTGGTTAAATGTGCGTCACAGCACATCTGCAATTTGTGTACATGTGTTGCAGGTTTTGGGCGAACTACGAGCACTGCGTGTGTTATATCTTCACGGCAACAACATTTTTATAATGTCAGAGGTGGACAGGCTGGGAGTGCTGCCACATCTACACTCTATCACTCTACATGGAAATGCCATAGAAACCAACAAGGCTTACAGGTGGAGTGATCCTTGACCAATTCAAACACACACACACATACACACTGCTGAGCGATGAAATTATACTTTTGCTTTTAAGCTACCGTTTCGTGTTTGAATTATTGAGCAAAGCGCCCACCAGCAGTAACCCACAGTTCGTTGCAGTTCACAGAACCAAATACAGTCAGCACCTCATACTGTCGTATACTTCAGAGGCGTCAAGAGAAGGATTGCTCCAGAGTGCAATCATACTGTGAGTGTGTATGTGAGATGTTTGGCAAGCATTTAGGTGCATAACATTGTAACAGGTGGCTGAATGGAGATCAGGTTCATATTACATATCTTAGTCTGCATAGCAACACTGGTTACAAACACAGATTCCAGTGACTGCTGGCTCATCTGCAGAAAGAGGTGCTGCTGGTTTAATCTATATTCTAATGAACTGTTTAATCCCAAATCAATGCAGCTTTTTAATTAATTTGTAGCATAAACTAAGGCGCAATGACGTATAGACAAGATCTACTTTTTATTTTGTTTGCATATCTAGAGGCCTCTTCAGACCCCTTTGATTGTTGATATACTGTAATTCTTTAAACTCATTTCTGTGTATCAAAGTTGCATATTTAGATTTTTCCCCCCTGTAAAAGAACACATTTGTGCCCGAAAAACTGCTGTTCATTGCTGCTGAAGCACATCTGCTCACCTACTCTAATGATAAGCTGTAATATTGAACGAACTCAACCATACTGGATACATGTGAAGTGGAATCAATTCTGAAAAAGAAGAATAGGGATGTAGGAAGCCCCACCCTGCAAATAAATGGAGTAATCTGTGCAGTTTGAAGATGGAAATGCACAGCCATGGTGCTGACTGTTTTTTTCGCTCATGCTGTGTCTCTATAGAGTTTTTACTGTATGGACATTTTATCAAAGTAAAAACTTGATTTTTATTAGAGGACTTTTTTTCTATATGGATTCCTACAAGAGGTGCATTTTACTATTTATGTCCATCTTTCTCTGTGTAGGAATCGTGTGATTTCTGTTTTGCCTCAGTTAAAGATGATGGACTTCAGTGCTGTGACACGGCAAGAGAGAGTCTTGGCACAGATCTGGCATCACTGCGGCAGAAGCAATAAGGAGACTCTCAAGCAATGAGAGCTCTTCTCCATTGGGGTTTGTTGAAATCATAGTTCAACCTGATTGTCCTGTGCTCAACATGAACTGCTGGAAAACTAATTGTTGAACATGTATGTTTGTTGGTACAGCTCTTGGTGGCCTTGCATCGTTCTTCTTTGTCATTAACTCATCTTGAATGCTACATATATTGATATTACTATATGTGCCCTTGTCTCTCTCCTTGTGACTGAAATGCAGCCCAGTTCTGTGCTCCAGTCAGGCTGGAGCAATCACTTCACTTGGTTTAATAGTGCACCTTATATATGTCAGTCCTGGCAGCTGTGATTTAATGCCAGCAGCTCATCTCTGTGCCTCTCGTTGTCCTTGGGTATTCTTGGGAATTCTGTAAGTCTGCAGTTTTTCCTGTATCTACTAGCAGGTTATTAGTCGTATTTTCGTATTCTTATGACACCTACCAGTGGATATTAGTAGCTTAGAGTTACTGGATTATAGTGAGGAGTTCTCTATAGTGTGAGGAGTCACACAAGGAGCAGGAGTCCTCCTCCTTCCAGTTTGGGCCACAAGTTTATTTCTTTTGTAGTTTACTCAACAAGTCTGTAAACCCTGACTTTAATCATTTCGTTGATGAATTGCATTTTTGCCCCCTTTGCTTGTAAATTATATTATGAAGCAATAAATAACTTAGCTACAGCAAAAAGTGATTTTATGTTGCTGCTCTAAACATGAACAGAGCTGGAGTGTTAGATTTGCATTTGTAGTGAAAATAGTGTTAAATATTGTTCTTAATTTTTTCGGTCCAATGTTTGACAAAAGAAGTCGTCACTGATTTATCCATGCAAAACAATCGTAGGTTTGTGGCCCCTTCCACCCTGCAGGTGGGGAAGCCGCCAAGTATTATCATGACAAATGGACACTGTTGCATCAGATTTCTTCTAACTGAAGTTTAGAATTGTTAAAACAGGTTCAATAAAATCAGTTTGACCAAATCATTGTTGAAAGGCTGTTATTTGCACCAAACTTTTGATTAGGCAGAAGTAAGAATGTTAATTTTGTACTAGTTTTTCAAATCTCACTCTGGCCTGGTGATTGGACAAGATTTTTTTCCAACTGTGTCACATCCATCAAGCTCACGGTTGAGTATTTTGACCTCACAGTTATGGAGCTGTTACTGAATGAATTTGGAGAAAAATGACCTTGAGCTCAAGGGGTTCATTATTTGTTATACAGTTATAAAGAGGCAAACATCACTGATCAGCCCTATATCTGGTATGGGTGTGGGTTACACAAATGCTTTCAATTATCTAGTCATAACAAAGCTGCCGAAAAGTTATTACTGTTATCTCTGTAACATTAGTTAACCAACTATTGCTCAGCTATGAGCATGTGGAAGTTATTTAATAAAACGTGAGTGCTTTGTTGAAAGTCTTTAATGAATTAATTAAACCAAAAAAAGAAAAAAAAAAGTCTTAAAACTTTTTGGTACTAGCCTAAGATATTACAAACATATTTCAGGTAGTATTACACATTTGAGTAACAAACAAAACAGAAAAAAATGCCAAGAACCCATTGCAAAAAGCTCAAATCAGTTGCGTGGTTTAAATAATCACAGCCTTGCAGATAATCCCTTTAGAGACTCCGGAGCGGCTCACCATGCTCCCTGCTCACGCATACAGTCTTGCGCTCTCCTCCGAAGAGCAAATATACACTTAAAAACACAAATAAATAATCACAAAAAGGTCTCGGATCGTTTTATCTGCTGTGGTACATAGAGTGTTAACGCTCCCCCACACTGCTACAATGGTTAGTTTCTGATTAATATGAACAACTCAATCATATTACAATCTGCAGCGAAAAGCTTCATTTAAAAGCTAATAAACGCAGGCCTTAAAAGTGTTCTTGTGTTTCCAAAAAAAAAACAAAAAAAAAAAACAAAACCTCTTTACCACAACATCTTAGCCAATCCTGACCAATGAGCTCTCTACAAAAAGAGGAACTTCATACAATCCATCATCTGTTTTTATAGTCAACCAGAAAATTCTGTACAAAGGCATGAATACACAACATCTGTCCCTGCACCCCCCCAAACCCCATCTCTGAACGCCTCCACTGCTAGCAAATGTGTGAACTTTTGGAATATGATTTAAAGAGTCTGCCCACTAATTCCTTAGTGCTAGAAAACTGTAGAGGACACACCACTGTCTGTAAACTCGAGAACTTGTGTCCCAAGAAAGCTCCGTCATGTCCTGCTCCCAGCAACATCAGTAGGCCCACCCAGCGCCCCCCCCCCCTGTTTGTGTTTGCATCCTCACCCACCAGAGAATAACAGTCACGGACAAGTGACTCTTGATTCGGTGTCAACTGGAGTATCATATTACACAAGGGATGTTAAAATTACCAATCCAACCTGTTTTACTAATCAGTTTTTAAACATTATTAGTGAAATCTCAATGAAATGTACTCCAGCCAGGTTGGTACTGTGGTTTATGGTGGTTTCTCGGAGCAGAGCGACACCAGATTATCAGCAAACATCAGAACTACAGTATTACAGCCATCAAAAATATAATGACATCTTTATATTCACTCCATATACACCCTTTTTGGCTAGTTTTTGCTGTTTAAGAAAAAAGACTGAGGAACATGTATATGAAGTGCAAACATTTACTCATGTTGCAAGTTTTTTTCTTTTTATCTTGGTGAATGGCTAAACTGTACATCGACTACACCTGACACTATGGTGCTGTGATGAATTCAATTAATCCATGCCCTATAGATTACTCATTTCTTTTGTTCCAGTGGCGATTATATCAAATACACAAATGCCTTTGGCCATAAATCTGCAGCTCCCTCCCAGGTGATTCCACTATTTATACCTCAATGCCTTCAAAAATCAGATAGGGATTCTAACAAAAGCAACATATTGAAACAGCCCCGAAAACCGTTTATAAAACTTAGAGAGATCATCGATTGAATGATTGATGAATGATATGTTGTCCACAGCGTGTTCTGACAAAGCCTGTAATCCATGCATTACGTACAGAGGAGGCCTTGTTCTTGTAAGTAAGAGATCATATCCACCAACAGTAAACCATCTTCTGTTGCCCATAGACGATTTGTCACCGGCCCATAATTAATTACACTAAAAGGACAGTCATAGGGTGAAATCCTACATTGTCTCTGTCTTTGTAGCAGTTAGAGGCATAGCTAAGAAGCACAAGGACCAAAATGCTTTAATAAACGGTGGGCTGGAGTTTGAGGATGCAGGAGTGACACAGAGAGAGTGGGATGGGAGGAACAATGTGCAGGCCAGAGTCGCCGAATCAGGGAATGGCAAACTGGACCACCAGGTCTTCTTTAGCATCCACTTTGATCTGAGAGATTGCACTGTAAGCGTAAGCTGCTATCTTGCCCACCTGCAAAGAAAGAAGAAGAGTTTGATAAAATGTTCAAGAGAAGTCAAATAAACAAGTTTACTGAGTCTGGTCAGCTGCGCATGAATAGGAAGTCAGAAAATATTGATACGCTGTGCAACATTATGTTGTCTGATACTGAACTGATTTTTATTTTGTAGCTTACATGCATTGTTCAGATTGCACAGGAAGTGGTACTGTTACAATAGATGTTAAAGGGACTGAGGAGAATGCAAACACAGATCTAACCATTCTGAATGCAAAAAATAGAAAAAAATAATGTATCCTAAAAATGTATTTTTAAAAATGGTAATATACTGCCATGCTTAAAGCACAGCAATATATTTAAGTGTAACCCTTGTATCACAATGCATGTCGTATCACCAATTCTTGCCAATACACAGCCCTCATGTATAACCAAAATAATACCTTTAAATTAAGTGGGCAACATGAAAGCATTAGGTATCTTTAAGATCCATTTTAAGTCCAACACTCAAAGACCACACAGCCCCACATGTTGCACACTGTTTCCAAGAGTCGATCTAATGTGCTACAGTATGATTACCTGCTGAACGTCCGAGTATGGCACCAGGTCACTCGCAAGCACTTGGTGGGGCTGGCTGGTGAGGGACGGGAGAGCGAGGGCTTTCTTCTGGGGCAGGCTGGTGCTCAATACAGCCAACTTTGTACTAGAACAACAACAACAAAACAACAACAAAACAACAGAAGCTTACTGGGGCTGTTGCAGTGTCATCAGCTGCACTGCAGTTCAGAGGTAAAGCAAACTTTGTCTCGCACATATAGTCTCGTCTCTTGAAATAGATTGCTGTGTTTTGAGAACCAACAGTTTAATCTGCATCTGTATTTCAGTCTAAAACTAAAATGCTCTGTTTGGTAGAAACAATCCAAGTGCCATTAGATGTCACTGGATCAGAGGATTAGGTTTAAGGTAAAAGGCCAACACTGTTGCAATTTTTTGGTTAAATCACTTCTCCCATGGCCTCCTTAAATCGTTGGGTTGGTGTTGAAATCTGTTGTTTACATACCTCTGTATGTACAACTGGCTCACCTTTCAATACAGCATTTGGGTCATCTGAACTCTTTAGTTCAAATTACTTCCACAAATCATACATTAGTGACATATAGCCAGAAAATACAACAGACTGAAGCGCCACAAGTTGCACATACTGCAAAACTTTAAACTTTACATTTTGTACACGAGAAGGGTATCATTATATGGCTCAAACATCACATGGATCTTTACAGCTACCTGTCACTCTGCTGGTCAACAACTCTTAGAACTGGATAAGGTAAAGACAGACTTTTCCATCTCATTTTAAAAGCTATTTTATGGGAAAGACCCAGGTAATTCCCAAACAAAACTAAAAATGTCATTCCTCTGTAGCGAATCACTGCTTCCACACACCTGTATTGCCGAGCTTTGTCCATGTATTCATGCTGCTCCATCATGACTGAGTCTGCTGCTGAGACATCAATGATGTTCCTGTAAGAGAGGACATAATGACATGTTTTTTTTCTCACAATACCTATAATTGTACTGTCAGGTAATACATGCCGACTCTGCGGTTGCATGTAGGAAGTGTCTTACTGTGCTGTCTTCGTCAGGATGGATGTAAGAAGGGCTTGTTCATCTGTCCGAGCTGAGGGGACACTGGTAGTGATCCAGTCCGTCCCATTTGGGGGTTTGCTGACAGGGTTTGGGTGGGGGATCAGCGGCTTACTCTCGTCAGGGTCCTAAGACAGGTTGATCAGAATATAAGTGAATGATAAGGAAGCTTTCAGCCCATGTCATTGTGACAATTATGGTACAGTTGAGCAGCAATTAAATACAAAAGAAACAAGGGCCAAAAAAAAAGGCCTTATCTACTACTTTCTATTCAGTAAGAACCTAATCATAATAAAACATGGTAATTGAGACTATGAGATGAAATAAAGTATTAATTAATTAAATGACTAAATGAAAAATAAATGCTGTGACAAAAGCTTGAGGAGTAAGTTCAATAATCATAGCAATGGTTTTTTTTCAACAACACTCATGTCAATACACAATCCTAGCAATTATTCCTTTACAATTACGGTGAAAGTTAGTTTCCGAGAAACATAGTACACTTCCAACAATTAGATGAATATTCAGTTAGCTATCAACTATTAAATTAATTGCCAGCTACTGTGATAAGTAATTTATGTGCTTTAGTAACTTCTTAAAATATATATAAATATATTTAAAAATCTATTATCTTCTGATTTAAACTCCTTAAATTTGAGTATTTACTCCTCAGTGACAGTGAAATTAATATTTTTGGGTGGTGGTCAAAACAAGACATTTAAAGACACCATCTTGAACTTTGGGAAATATAGATGGACCCGTTTCACCATTTTCAAACACTAGACCAAGCAAACAGTTTATTAATCAAGTACATGATCAACAAATGTATCAAAAACTAAAATAATGAGCAGTTGCAGCCCTATAGCAGACAGACAGTGAAAGAACTGCCTTTGACTTTAATGCTACCAAGATAAGACAAACTGCATACGAGGGCAGATACTCTGCAAGAAGGAAGAACTGACTTGTTTCCCGAAACTAAAAATAGCTGGGAATCTTCAGGATCATATGACATTAAAAAAAACAAACATCAAGATGGTATGCAGAACATCAATCACTTTTGTTTTAGGTAGACCTGTTGTTCAGGTCATATTTGAGCATTTAGTCATGTAGAAGTAACTAATTCACTGCTTTCTAGATCTCTTTAAAGCTATTTTGTTCGAGGAAAGACTGTAACTAAGCCCTAAATTACAAAGCCATACGGTGTTTAAAGTTGCTTAACAAATACGGTTCTTCAAACTAGTTTTTTTTTTTGCCGTCAAATCTGTAAAGCCATTCGAATCTGTCATGTTTTCATTTGTGTCAACTTCACAGGCTGCCTGGGGTCAGGCCTGTCTGGGAGGCTTTGAGTAGCAAGCTAATGCTGCTATTAGGTGTCACTGCATAAACTGTTAAAAACCGACAGCTTGGTCACGTATTAAGCTTTTACTCTGAGGGTTTTTTTTGCAAGAAACACCCTCATACAAATAAAAATACTAGTAGGCGATTCCGTTGTCCATAAAACATGTAGTGTTTTAGGGTTTTAGCCAGCTAGCAGCTAACTAACCTGACTCGGGGTCTCGTTCTCGCTGCTGTAACAGCAACCCATGGCAGCGTCCGAGGGGTCAAACTACACAACCCCAGCGTCCCTGCTGTCCGTCACAAACCAGCCGCGTCCTCCTTCTTCTACAAACATAAAACTTCGCTCCTGTGCGGTTTTATTTGAGCCTCATCTAAAGGTAGGAAGCCACTGTCTCGCAGTAGCCTCTCGGACGAGTTATCACATGACAGCAGCTCTGGTGCAACAACACAGCGACCACTTCCGCTTTTACGGAAGCAGCGCTGCCCCTCGTCACGTGACGGGGGAACGTTCAAACGTGAGCTGAATACTAAAAACATGTAAACATATAGGAGTTTTTTTTACAGCCAAATTTCTGTATTTCAAATGAGCATTGATTCATGTATATGTTTCTTTAATGATTTAATTTTCTGGCATTCCAAACTGTCCAACATGAGCGAAACAAATTCATGTATTCTCTCTTCCTATAATGTAGATGAAACACGACAGTATTACATGTTGCTTCACGGCATGAAACAGTGTCAAGATGATTACAAGACGATTACACGATGCTTGAATAGATCCAACAGATGATCAGCCTCTTTTTTTCTGTGTTTAGACCTGGAACCTTTGTGGACACCTGAGCTGTCAGGTGTATAGAAGAATACAGAATACCTTTATAATTTACGATGTTTTTTAATATTTGCGACTATCACTCTCAGTTTAAAGAAACATGTATCATTTTTGATCTTGTGTGATGCTGCAGGTATTTAATAAAGTCAAAGGAAAGAATCAGACACACATCAGCTGTGGCCAGCAGACAAGACTGCAGGAGGTATGTTAATGTTTCTGCAAAATCCATAATTTTATTCGGTGACATACTGAAAAACATTACTGTAAGAATCAGATATGAATCCAACACTTTGCTCTTCTGTCAGAGTCACATTAGGAGCCAGTTTTAGGTTCTTCCTGTAAGTCCTGGGGGCCACAGATTCATCATCCTGGACATTTAGAGCAGAGCTCCACATATTTCTGTTTCTCAAAACTGATGTAACCAAGTGGAACGTAAAGTGGAGCATGTGGGAGAGAACATTTTGTTACACCTTATAGCACAAATTTAGTTTCTGGATGTAATACAGGCAGGCTGCAGTCATGGACAAAATGAGTAGACCACCATTGTTGTCTTCAATTTCTTGTTCATTTTAATGTCTGGTACAACTAAAGGTACATTTATTTGGACAAATATAATGAAAACAACAAAAAAAAGCTCAGAAGAGTTTAATGTAAGGGCTGCAAGGTGGCACAGTTGGTTAGCACTGCTGCCTCGCAGCAAGAAGGTCGCC
>NW_007577766.1:442435-447890 GCF_000690725.1 Stegastes partitus | reverse complement strand
GGGTTCTTGGTCACCTCTCTGACTAAGGCCCTTCTCCCCTTATCACTCAGTTTAGATGGCCGGCCAGCTCCAGGAAGAGTCCTGGTGGCTCCAAAGTTCTTCTATTTACAGACAATGGAGGCCACTGTGCTCATTGGGACCTTCAAAGCAGCAGAAATTTTTTTGTATCCTTCCCCCAGACTTGTGCCTCGAGACAATCCTGTCTCTGAGGTCTACAGACAATTCTTTATGCTTGTTTTGTGCTCTGACATGCTTTGTCAGCTGTGGGACCTTCTGTAGACAGGTGTGTGCCTTTCCAAATCATGTCCAATCAACTGAATTTACCACAGGTGGACTCCAGTTAGGCTGTAGAGGCATCTCAAGGATGATCAGTGGAAACAGGATGTACCTGAGTTCAATTTTGAGCTTCATGGCAAAGGCTGTGAATACTTATGTACATATGATTTCTTAGTTTTTTACTTTCAATAAATTTGCAAAAATATTTTAAAAAAAAAAACTTTTTTCAAGTTGTCTTAATGGTATATTTTGTGTAGAATTTTGAGGGAGAAAAGGAATTTAATCCATTTTAGAATAAGGCTGTAACATAACAAAATGTGGTAAAAGTGAAGCGCTGTGAATACTTTCGCTTTACGCTCTGTAGCATAAAATTACATATATACTGTACATTAAATTCTGAACACAACATCTACAAAAGACAAAAGTCAAAATCTGGCAACAGGGGTGATGGAAAAAACTGGTTAAAGATAGTGGAAAACTGTATTGTTCAAGTGAAAGTAACAGCAAATATCTGTAAACTATTTATATTATTATTATATCAATATTATATATTTATTAATTTATATTATATTAATTTACTGAAGTTGTTGACATCTAAGATCAGTTTTACAATGTGAATACCGTGCCTACAGGGAGCCAATACACCACTAAGTGCTGCAGAAAAGCAGCAGCACTATTGTGCTCGATGTGATGCTGACCCAGAGAGGAGAAAGAAATATTTAGAGAAGGAATATGATAAATACAGGGAGGACCTAAAGTCAGGCAGGAAGCAGACAATCAACGACCTCAGTGATAGAGAGAAGTGCAGACGTCATAGTAAGTGGAGGGAGACGTATCACAGGATCAAGGGCAGGAAAGAAACCCTGCAACACCTCACCACCCCAGCACAAAGCCCCCCATCACCAGAGCAAGCCGAGCACTTCCAGGTCCAGTTTAGTTTCAGGATTATGTGTGTTGTTTGTTACAATTTGTGATTTCTTGAACATGCCATTGAGTGTGATGCACATGTGTGTTTTAGGCAAACGAACCAAGGGCAAAGAAGAAGACAGAAAACAATGAAGGACCCTCAGAAACAATTTCAAGAACTACAGATTCTGTTGAAAAAGCAAACAAACAAAANGCCAGAAGCTCTTTTTCTTCTTTTTCTCTTTTTGTGTCTCTTCCCCTCTGAGTCTTTGTTCCTGTTCTTTCAGCTCTTTCACTTTAAACTCCATCTCTGTCTTCTGCTTTTTGCTCAAGTCTCTTTAACAGGTGCAGCAGCTGCTGATCTCTGTGGTCTGAGCTGAAGTCAGGTTCTGCTTCATTTCAGTTACTCTGTGCTCTCCCTCCTTTATTAATCTAAATCATCTCAGGTATCATCCGCTATACAAATGTGGGTATGTGGGTACATTTTTCTTCACTTCACTTTCTTCAATAGCAAACTTTTGCCCTCGGGCCCAGTGTCTGAATATTGAATTACAAATGCATAACCTGCAACTCCAGCCCACACTGCCATTCAATGTACTGCTTTAAACAGTACTGTTGTTTGGCATTCATGATGTTTTCTAAAATAAAAAGGGGCAAGCTGTAGCCGTACCTCTAATGTGTGGCATTACTGTGCTGCAGGCCCTTCTGAGTGAAGCAACAACTCCAGTAACCTGACTGAGCAGTGCTTTTCTTTCAGTTTATTCAATGGAATTGGGTAGATTTAGCAAAAACTGCAAGAATTAAATCAAGTTTGAGTCCTATTTAATTAAGGGTTACTGTAGAAAAATGCACCAGCAACAGGGGAAGGCAGGGTGAGACATGTTGGTGCACATGTGTCAGTCTCTGTAAGAAAGATGAAAGGCTCTGTGACACCCTCTGGCTGAGTTTGATGACAGAGCACCTCACAGCAGGGCTATTTTATTCCCGGTAACTGATTTCGCAATACTGACAGTTAATGTTTTCAAAGCTCTTTGTGCACGTAAACAGTTTCCTATTCTCCCTGTTTTCAGAAAATTTCCTGTTGAGTATCGGCTTTAATGTCTTAGAAATGTAAGCTAATTTTATAGGGCAGTTGTGCATCCTGTTTTATAGAAGGATCTTCCTTTTTCAGAACCTAAAAATGTATAAATATTGACATTTTTATGCAGCTACAAAATGTAAAACGTATGAGGATTAGGCCCAGTGTCACCAGGATTGCATGTCACAATCCTTCAAATAAAAATGTATTTATTCAATAAATATTTATTAAATCATGGTCTGCATGTCAGCAGCTGTGATTTGTGAAGTTGTGATCAGTTTTGTGCATTATTACATAATGTTGCTTTTTTTTTCAATAAGGCCCAATTTATTTCATTTTGCACACTTTACTAAATTTTCTTCCATTTCCAAATGTGACTATATTTATTACAAAAAATACAAAATATACAAAATGAAGTAAATTAGCCCTGATTGTAAAAACAAAAGAAACTGTGTATATTTAGTGTATTTTGTAATAATTCTACTAAATATGAAAAAGAAAAAAATGGTGTACAAAAATTTAAAAAATTGGGCCTAAGACCTACGATTTCCCTTTTTTTTTTAAAGTTTGGACATAGCCCAGGCCTGATCTACCCTGACTGGGTTTTCTGGGTGTTGGAGTTTGATGATGAAAAGAAACAGGACAGGAAATATCACTGATGATATGTTCAGGTGCATCAACATGATGCACTGAATGTTCAAGAAAGTGTCGTAAAGTAGTGGATGATAGGGAGAGGAAATAAAACAGGCAAAAAATACATAATTGTTGGTTTGTGATGTTGCAGAGCTTGAGAGCAGTTTGTGCATGTTTAGTCTCTGTACAGTCTCTTTAACTCTGTTACCTGTAATACATCCTGAGACTGAATGTGACCTGTAATATGTAACTAAATATTCTCCCTCTGATGCTCCACTTTAAGTTTCACATTGTTACAGAAGTTAAGCTTCTTTTTTTTTGAAACCAGCTGATAGATTCTGTTACTCTCTGCTCTACCTGCTTCATCCTGGATTCTAAATAATCCCAGTGGTGATGTACTTTAATGTATAGCTCTTTCCTTCTGCAAATTGCACAATGTGCAGGCTAAACTACAGCTGCTCTAAGTTTCTCATCAAGATGAAGCACAAGCAAGTCAGTCTTTAAAAAATAAGGTCACAAAATATTTACAGTTGGGTTCTTATCCACACCCATGTCAGCTCCACCACCCCCACTGGGCCTTGGGATCATCGGTGCCTTTTGATGCCCCTGATGTATGGCCTGAGCATGAGAAGCATGAAAACCATGAAAGCGAATACACATGCTGCCTTATAATCTTAAACACTTAGCGCAGTCTCTTCTTTTGATTTTATCTAGAGCTACAACATGCTTAGTACAACCTTTTCATATATCTGCAATGTCGTAACCAATCAGTTGGTCAAGCTACAGGCTTGCCTGAAGGACATAAAGTTCCTGTGCATCAGTCGGACATGTATGTCTGCAAGAAACAGCTTCTCCTTCTACTAGTATGTATACAATCCGCTACTTTCATGTTCGTGTACTATCAGCTACCTGTCGCAGCAGAACAATGTTGAAGTCATTGCGCTCTGTTTTTGGTATATTCTTTCTGATGTATAGAACACTGCACATTAAAAATGATTAGCAGTAAAATTCAAAAATATTCACAGCTGCCAGTGTTTGTGTGTCATCTTTAACTTACTTTAGTATCACATGTTCCCTCAGCGACATTTTTCAGTTACAAGTTTAAAAAAAAAAAAAAATTAAAATCAATTTTATATATATATATATATATATATATATATATATACATATATTTTCTGAAGAATCAAACAGGTACAAACTCCATTTTTAGATGAGTAAATACATATTTATCCTGGATGGATATGAACAAGGTGGGGCTTCTGTAAAGATGGTGACAAAACATTCTGTAGGGTGGCCTGTAATTACTCCGCTAATTTCATTAAGTGACCTAAATTTTAATCAAGCTTTTAATCAATTAAAAAAGACACTTGAATTTAAATTACACACAAATTAAAGCGGTGGAATGACCAAAATGTAGTAGTGAAGCATATCAGCAGCAATATAATATATAGAATATTGGATGCATTTTAACTTTTACTTCCTCTTTTTTATTTGTGATATGTGCAGGTAGATTACTTCAATGTTGTTGTTTTTTTAATAGAAGGACAAGCACTACAAATTAGCACAACCTGTTATTCCTATTGTATGCAGCATTTGTGTATTCGGTGAATTTCCTATCCCGTGTATTCACTCGTAATCACATAACCAGTAGTATATTCATAATAAGTATATACATAAGTATTCACAGAATTGGCTCAGTGTTTTGTTGATACACCTTTGGCAGCAATTACAGCCTCAAGTCTTTTTGAATATGATGCCACAAGCTTGGCACACCTATCTTTGGGCAGTTTTGCCCATTCCTCTTTGCAGAACCTCTCAAGCTCCATCAGGTTGGATGGGAAGTGTCAGTGCACAGCCATCTTCAGATCTCTCCAGAGATGTTCAATTGGATTCAGGTCTGGGCTCTGGCTGGGCCACTCAAGGACGTTCACAGAGTTGTCCTGAAGCCACTCTTTTGAGATCTTGGCTGTGTGCTCATGGTTGTTGTCCTGCTGAAAGATGAACCGTCGCCCCAGTCTGAGGTCCAGAGTGCTCTGGAGCAGGTTTTCATCCAGGATGTCTCTGTACATTGCTGCATTCATCTTTCCCTCAATCCTGACTAGTCTCCCAGTTCCTGCTGCTGAAGAACATCCCCACAGCATGATGCTCCCACCACCATGCTTCACTGTAGGGATGGTATTGGCCTGGTGATGGGCGGTGCCTGGTTTTCTCCAAACATGACGCCTGGCATTCAAGCCGAAGAGTTCAATCTTTGTCTCATCAGACCAGAGAATTTTGTTTCTCATGGTCTGAGAGTCCTTCAGGTGGATTTTGGCAAATTTTAGGTGGGCTACCATGTGCCTTTTACTAAGGAGTGGCTTCCATCTGGCCACTCTACTATGGAGGCCTGATTGATGGATTGCTGCAGAGATGGTTGTCCTTCTGGAAGGTTCTCCTCTCTCCACAGAGGAACGCTGTAGTGACCATCGGGTTCTTGGTCACCTCTCTGACTAAGGCCCTTCTCCCCTTATCACTCAGTTTAGATGGCCGGCCAGCTCCAGGAAGAGTCCTGGTGGCTCCAAA
>NW_007577766.1:426375-441589 GCF_000690725.1 Stegastes partitus | reverse complement strand
TATCCCACCTTTGATATAGATGACCACAGTTCAAAGTGCTCTACAGACAACTGATCACCTGATGACACCGATACAAAGGAGTGTAGACAGGAATGGAGGGAATTTTTGAGGTTTCTGACTACATACGACCATATGACGTTTTTGTGACATTTTCTGGATGTTGGATCTAGATGGTGATTCTAGATGTTGGTTCTAGGTGGTGGGTCTAGATGGTTGTTCTAGATGTTCTATGTGAGTTTTGTCAAAATGACACAGAAACGTTGCTGTATCGTATGTTGTCACAAATACGTCACACTACAGTGTGTCCTAAAAAATATCACCAAAACGTTATACTATAGTGTGACGTGAAAAATGTCACAAAAACGTCATATTATAGCATGTCTTTAAAAACGTAATACTGTAACAATAGGCAGTCACATGCAGTGAGGTTCATGGCTGGTGAGGCACCTACTTCATCAGAATCAGATTTACAAACATATGCACTCTACACAGTTGCTACGTTTTGATTGGCAGCAGTTTACGGGTTATGGTTCATATCTGCATTCTTTACACATATAAGCTGAAGCCCACAAAACGCACATTTCCTTTAAAAATAAAAAAAAAGTTATTGTGGTCTTACCTTTACTTCTACATGAAGTCCATGCACCGCTCCTTCTCGACAAAAACATGTGTTACTTTTTTAAAAAATTTTTTTAACTCTGCTTATCTTCCGTCAGACTTGCTCATTGTAGATTGCACCGAGCTTGGAGTCACAAGGAGAATGTCTGGGATCAGAGCGCCCCCTGCCATGAGGCAAGAGAAGTGCCTGCCTCACCTTGAACCTCTTCTCAGTCCTTTATGATCGCTCAGCACACGAAACACGTCACACACATACAGTTGGTGACAAAAAAAACAAAAACACACTGTACATTGTACTTCAGGATATGGGACATCCCTGGTAATAACTGGTTTGGATCTAAAATTTACTGTTTTTAAAATATGGCTTTCCAAAAACAAGTGTTATCTGGGCACAACTTAGCCCCAGCAAGGGGTGAATTGAGCCTTTGAAGAAAACATGTTAAGGGTAAATCGTGCCATCAATTGTGTTGAAGTAAAATTGAAACATGTTTACCTTATATAATGCTATATCAAAGGAAGACAAATTCAACACCAAGTGACCTCTTAAAGTTGTATTAAAAGATAAAATGTACATAATGTGTACAAATATGGCAGCTACGGTTCCAAAAATGATAGAATACTTGAAAGTTGAAAAACTAGAAAAATGTTATTAACAGCAAACACTGTAAAATATTATTTTTAAACGTTCGAGTTAAACCTTGTCTCTAAAATGTTTTGATTTTTTGNTTTGTGGCTCATCATTTATCCAGTACTTTAATAAATGAAATGATTAAAGGAAAAGTGAAATTTTGAAGTTTGGATCTCCTTTAAGTGAAATGAAAGGGCTTTGCATAAGAGAAAAATACAACTTGCATTCCTGTGTAGTGAATTTTGGTCAAAATATCAGTTGTTTTAACATAAAAACAACCATTTCTGTAAAGTCAGCACTTTCTTGAGGAGAAAGCAAAACAATTGCTTGACATGGTTTTAAGAATGTCTTTTGAATGACACATTAGTTTAGGTAACAGGAATGAGAAAAATGCAACCATGTTGTGCTTAAAAACCTACTAAAAAAAAAAAGTTCCTTCAGATGGACCATTATCCATTTTGAAATGTTAACTATGTGTGTTATTAGAAATATTGTAGAAAAAATGATTAAAAGACAAAAAGGGGGGGAAAAAAGAGTTAATTTTGAAAAGGATTCAACAAGCATATGGCACCCATTCGGTAGAATGTCTTACAAACAAAAGAAACATATAGGAGGTGTGTCAGAAAAGTTCCAGGACTGGTGTCGCAAAAGAGCGCAGCGTCTCTTTGTAGACGTGCTGGTTGATCGTCTGAAGGGGAAAACTTGTGGTTTTTAGTTTGGATTTGAAATATATCTTTTGTGACACCAGTCCAGGAACCTTTCTGACACACCTCGTATATACAGGGAAAACAAATACAGTGCAAAATGAACTTCAACTACTGATCTGGATTGAATTAAGATGTTTTGAGTTCACTATTTTAACTTGAGGGACAGAGACACAGTTCTGATGACGGCTTCATTCTCACTTCAATTATATTCTGCATATTTTTCAAAAGAAAAAAAAAGATAGCATGCTCTAATTCCAAGTTGCACTGTTCTTTAAAAAAAAAAAGAAAACTATGGAATGATGATTTTGTCGAGATACATATAGCAGTGAGGAGGGATCATGTGTAATACACACAAAAGTCTTTACTTTGCATGATGTAGATTTTTAAAAGCAGTCATTGTACTTGTTGAATAAGCTGTGGATGCATGTCTACAAGCACATATTAAAGTCTGGAATCTGATTGATTCACCAAAGCATTTTCTAACCTCCTATCACTGCATTCATTTACTTTTCTGTTTGCAACATGCATGACTAAGTGGAGCCTACGACACTCCCCTGCCTGCAGACAGCGGTCTGTGGGTGGGATGATGACTGGGAGGCGCCTGCCCTCTCATTTACCCCCTGCTTCCTCCACACCTCTTTGTTTACACCTCCAGGCCGGTCAAGTCCAGGCAGAAGAGCAGCAGCTCTTCCCCTCCCAACAACAACAATGTCTGCCCTGCTGCTAACTTTTGCCCTGCTGTTCACACTTTCTCGCGCCTCGGACACGGTGCCTCCTGCCCAGCTCGGGCCGCCGTCGCTCGGCTTTAGCTCGTCGGTCCGCTCGGTGTGCAAACCCATCCCCAGCACCCTGTCTCTGTGCCACGGCATCGGCTACAGGCGCATGTGGATCCCCAACTTGCTCGGCCACGACTCCCTGAGAGAGGCCCAGCAGCAGTCGGCGGCCTGGCTGCCCCTCATCTCCAAACTGTGCCACCGGGACACCAAGAAGTTCCTGTGCTCGCTGTTCGCCCCGGTGTGTCTGCCGGAGCTCAGCGGGCCGCTCAGCCCCTGCAGGAGCCTGTGCGAGGCGGTGCGGGACGGCTGCGTGCCCGTAATGAGCGCCTTCGGATTCCCCTGGCCCAAGATGTTCAACTGTAGCCGGTTCCCCCGCGGAACCGAGCTGTGCATCCCGGCCACCGGAGAGCAGGAGGAGCGCACGGCGGAGGAGGTCAGACACGAGGAGGCGCTGAAAGGTCAGTGGACGGATCTGGTTCTGTCAGACAGGAGAGGATACAGAACAGCTTTAACATTTAATCCATAGTTTACCTAATCACCGATAGACTTTCCTCAACTTCTGTAGCTACTTTAGTGCAGTTTTAACTCGATTTAATAGGAAAAAAGTGACACATAATATGGCACAGCCAGCCTCCAGATGAAGGCGTTACATAAAGACCACAAGCTCCTGAGACACAATGAAAGACTGTTGGTTTGTGGCTCACCTACAAATGGGATTTTTAAATTCATTTCAATTTGATTTATATAGCACCCACACAATTCATCCTAAATCACTGCCACATACAGTGCACAAGTGAATAAACAATTAAAACCTTTTGAATCAGCATTTAAAAAATGTGCCCAGCAAACTGAAAAGAGATCCCAATTAGATTTTTTATTTTTTTTTTTAACCACAAGTTTAGTTTTGGTCATGAGGGAAGATTTTCTGAAATCCAGTGAATTGAGGTGGAATGACCCTTGTGCTTTTCTTTTCTAATCTTAGTTTA
Source organism: Stegastes partitus (assembly GCF_000690725.1). Classification (NCBI taxonomy): domain Eukaryota; kingdom Metazoa; phylum Chordata; class Actinopteri; family Pomacentridae; genus Stegastes; species Stegastes partitus. Next base: position 437,874 of record NW_007577766.1, on the reverse strand, counting down.
GCTTACTTGTGTTATTTCAGTAATGTAACATATGTATATCTAGTTTTTTTTTTTTTTTACTAGGCACTACTTATGCAATTTTACATTTTGTCTGTGCGATATCTGGCAAAGTAATTTCCTGTGAGATTAATAAAGTTTTATGTTCAGTTGTGATGTAATATTCTGGAGACAAACCCAAATATTCCTTTAGAGCAGCTCCTTGGTGACAGCTAGAACCAGGTTCAGTCGTAAGGGTGAAGGGGAGAGAGGACCAGATAGCAGATAGAAAACAGACAAACAATGCATAAGAGAAAAAAAAATGGGGAGGTTGGTGAGGCCACTGACTGCAAATCAGAGTCATGTAGCTCTAAAGCCAGAGATACCTGCAGAGAGGATGAAATAAAAAACATACAAAAGAAAAGGCACAAAGTGAGTGATATGTAATGGTAGCATCTAATGTGTGGGAGTGTAGGAGAGAAGAGAAGAGATGCAGCAGCCTATTGCAGCATAACTAAAGCCAGCTTTCAGTATTAACTTTATCTAAAAGGAAGGTTTGAAGCCTAATCTTGAAATAGAAAAGGGTCTGCCCTGGAACCTGAATTGAGATAGCTAAATAATCTGTCTCCCACTTTTGCAGACCTTAGGAACCACAAGTAAACATGCAGTTTGAGAGCAAAGTGCTCTGTTGGGGTAATATGGCACCATAAGGTCTTTAAGATAAGACGGAGCTTGGTTATTAGGCATCCTATATGGTTAAAGAAGGATTTTAAATTCTATCCTGGATTTTACATTGAGCCATTGAGATGAGAAGCTAATATGGGAGAAATGCAGTCTCTCTTGCCGATTTCTGTCAGAACTGTGGCTGAAGCATTTTGGATCATTTTGGTTTCTCAGAGAGTTACTAGGCCATCCTGATGTGAAGGAACTACAATGGTCCAGCCGAGAAGTAACACATGTTCCTGATTTTGACGATAATTAACTAATAAGCATTCTCTTGTTGAAGGCTTAAATAGGTAAAACTACCAACAAAAAAGTTAATTAAATAACACAAATTTGTGATAATTCTTCTTATTTCCTACTTTCGCTTTAATCTGTAACACCTTCAAGTTGTACTGTGACCACTGCAATGGGAATCGCTGGGCTAAACTGTATTTAAAGTAGTTAAAATAGTACTAAGAAGTATGTTGGATGCTTCTGTTTACACTTTGTTCCATTAATATTTATCTAATGCTGTCAAATGTAATAATATAACACTAACAGGAGCCATTGTTCTGCAGAATGAGTGCTTTTGCTCATTATACCTTTGTACTTCTAATTTTGAATGCAGGACTCTTTACATTGCTACAATTATATTCTGCTGAAGAAAAATGTCTGAATACTTCTTTCACCACTGGTATTATCTTTGCATGCATATTTTAGTATAATGCATGAAATCGAGTACAACAAAGCCAGATATTTTTCACTCTCTCCTACTGATGTCAGGATCAGCCTCAACAGTTTATCATCAGTATACGGCATAAGGGATCGTGACATGTGTAATTCATGTAACTTTTCAAAATAGTTTCCTTATTGTTTTTTTTGTGTTTTATTATTTCTTCTAATTTCATTTCTAAAACCATTTTATGTGTTTTCTAGTACCTCTCTGGCCTGTTTTTGTGCTGTAACCACAGAATTTCCCTCCTGGAGGTCAATTAAATTTAATTCTATCCAGTCTCACCTTTTTTATGCTTTGATCCTGGTGTTTGCATTTTTCCAGGAAAGTTTTCCATCCTCACTGCAGACAATCGCAGTCATCTCATTATTTCTGTTTTCCATCCCCCAGGGAGTGTTATCTGCGATGCCTGCAGTCTGGCTGCTGAAGGAGAAACTGACATTCAGGAGAACTTCTGCCAAAGTCCTTATGGTGAGAACAAGCTGGTGGAGACACAAACACATCCTTCTCTACTTTGAGGAATGTAGCAGAATGCTGCATGATCTTTATAAAAAAAAAAACAAGATTCTTGCTAAAAAAACAGGCCACAGAACAGATTATCTCCTCATAAAGCGACAGAGGTTGTTTTACGATGTGTCCAAAGCGACACCTGTTGAATGGTATAATCTCTGTCTCTGTCGCAGCATTTAAGATGCGTCTGGGCAGCGTGTCAACAGTGGGAGGTGACCGTCAGCTGGTGCCGACAGCCCGCAGCCGCATCCTGAGGTGGGCAGGGGGAGGTGCGGAGAGGGCAGAGGAGGTTGGAGGCGCAATGGCCCACAGCGCTCTGTGGCTGCAGGAAGGAGGTACTTGTACTTGTCCTGGTTTGGACTCTGCAGAGACAAACAAAGACGGAGGGACAGTGGAGGAACAGGTCGACAGGAGACTGGCAAAAGAAGGAGGAAAGGTGGGCAACGGGGGCCAGGGTGGATGGTACCTTGCCCTGGCTCAGGCTGACGAGGGAAGACTGGTGCTGACTCGACTGGTGAGGTGGAGCAGAGGGGACAAGGAGCTGAAGAAGTTCATCAGAGTGCTCCTTAAACAGCCGTGTCCAGAGCTATAAACAGCAGAGCTATCATCAACCACTGCAGGTTCGTCCTGTGGATGCAACACTTTTACAGGATATATAAAATCGAAAGTAGTAAATAAGTCAGGAATTACCTGCTGAATAAACAACAGTTAATAGTTCCTAAATAGCAGCAAATAAGTCACCAGAATGTGGATACAAACTGGGAAATGTTACACAATCGATAACCAAACAAAGCTTCCTTAAACATATAATTTTGTGTATCACTAATTCCCCTTTTCCAGTAAAACAGAACATAATTTTATTGCACCGACAAGCAAACGTTTTTTAGTTTGTTGGTTTTTTACAGAGAATGGATTCATGAATGACCAAAGACTTGCTGTAATCACCAATTATGCCTTAATTCTGGGAATATCAAGCAGCGAGTGATCCTGAGGCATTGTTCCAAAAGTCACTACCACACAGGGCATGCAGTGTAGTTACAGCTGGGGCAGTATTTGTATATTTTTGTGTACATACAAGAGACAAAATGTAACCCATTAATCCAGTTATTCACTGAATTAAAGAGTGACTCGTTAAGATCACTGGGGTGTATGTTTTACATGTAAGGTTTTTTTTTTCTTATACTACCTATCATATCAAAGTATGTTATTACTTTCACACACATTAAGGCTGCAGCATGAATATAATGGACTTTTTTTTTTTTTGCTATTATTTGATGTTTTTCTTTCACAGCAGCTAAACTCTCAAAGATGTCGTTTAATGAGTGAAAACACTTAATGTGGAATGACATGACGGCAATAAAATACGCTATAATCACAACAGAAGGGAAGCACTGAAGAGGAACAAAGGATGGGATGCATGATGCCATGTACACAATAAATTGTTTCATTTTGGGTTTGGTCTCTATTTTTTTTTTCTTTTTGCATTTTATTGTGTATTTATTTGTATCTAACATGATTCTACTCTTGTTAGTTTTTCATTTAATAAACTTTTATACAAACTTTGTATTGAGTTAGACAGTATTATATAAATTTAGCTGTTCTTTGACTTTTTCTTTATTTTTCCATCAGTGAAAAAAGAAATGTGACCCCATAAAAGCACACAAAGACACACACCTGTTGATGTTAACTTGATATATCAAGTGGCAGTTTCACACTGGCTCTCTCTGTATCACTGTCTGCTCCTTTTTCACAGTGTTCATCCTGTTTTGAATATCTGAACATGATAAAATCTGCATGTCTCGTCAAAAACGACATAAACTGATGTACATCAGTTGTAGTGTTGATTATGCCGCTGTCTTTGTCTAATAATGTGGAATAATTACAGGACACTGTCATGCACGTGATACATAAATTATTCATACTGTGGCGTCTCTGACCTCCTCTTAAACACACACTCTACTCTCTCTTCGTATTTCTGCACCTGCCTCTGCTCAAGTGTCGCTTTTCAACTTCCAGCGCTTCTGCTCTGCTTTTAAGAAAACAGGTGAGTTTGCTTTGTTTTTCATGGGACAGTGAGAGAGATTTTTATTGTGACGCAAACATTGGTTGTAGCATCTGTTGAGTGTGTTGCAGAAAGCCTCCAAGTAACTGGAGACACCACAAAGTTACCTGAGGCAGTAGAAACCTCTAGAGAGGCACACCATCCAGTACTAGCCGAAAGCATGGAGGCTAGTTTCTATATAGAAGTCAGCTTACATAATTAAAAACAATGAGAGCAGTCATTTCAAGAAGAGTTTAATCAACACAATATTTTGTATGTTGAGATAAAGACTGTTTTCCTATAATGTGGCATAATTATCAGTAGTATTCTGTCACAATTCTGAATATTTCTTCTTCTTTCATTGCAATAATTATAGATCTTATGGCAATTGTGAGTGACTTATCTGTAGTTTTGAAGCAGTCACATATGGCTTTGGTTACTCATGTTATGCAAGTATATAAAAGTTAGATTTATCCTTTTAGGTAGACAGAAAAAAAATACTTTTAAATAGAGTCCAACTGGATTTTTGGGGTTGATGTGGACTTTAGACAGTAAGAAATTTTGATATGAAAATCCATCCATCCATTATCTATACACCGCTTAATCCTCACTAGAGAGAGTGTGTGTGAAGGCAGGAGACACCCTGGACAGGTTGCCAGTCTATCACAGGGCCACACTTATGGACAGACAACCAAGCACACTCACATTCACACCTATGGACAATTTAGAATCACCAATTAACCTCAACATGTTTTTGGACTTTGTGGGAGGAAGCCGGAGAACCCGGAGAGAACATGCAAACTCCACACAGAAAGATCCCAGGTGTCCTAACCAGGATGCTAATCGGGGATCTTCTAGTTGCGAGGTGACGGTGTTAACCACCGAGCCACCGTGCAGCCCTGATAAGAATATGTCAGCCGATATTGTTTACATATAGAGTTACATTGAAAAGGGAAAATGATAGGGTCATTGTTTATTAACTTCCCAGCAACATAATTCACAGGCTAGGTAGCAACTGACCTCGAAGACAAAGCTGTGATATGTAGATACACACTCTGCCACATGTGCTGCAGACAGAGCTGGGGGAGTTGTAAACAATAGAGTCTGAGCAGCTCTGCAGGGAAACTACGTGATGGCACTGTTCCTAACTAACCCAAGCATCTTTGTCTGTATTATGCTTTAAAAAGAACTTTTCATATCAGTGTATGCTGGACAATATATAAGCTGATGTTACTGTGATAATCCATTGTTGCCTGATGACATAGCCAACTGATAAATCAGTAAATTTGTGGACTGTGGTGTTCTTTTCTCTCATTTTGTGTTGCCTTCTTAGCAGATGTCAGTTGAAAAAGACAAAAGCATATTTTTAAACAAGATTTATTTAGTATTTTACTCTACAGAGCAACACAGTTTAAGAATAAATGTTGTATAAAGTGCAGTAATTTAGCGATCTTGGATAACAAGCGTAAAAGCAGAAAGCAGAAGCTCAGAAATCCTGCAGTAAACATCTGGTACGTTATTCATGTAACGATTCATTTAAAAGTGCACAAGAGGACATGGCATTCACTTTGTTAACACATAAATACGTATGCATGGCAACTCTACTTGTGTGTGTGTTTCTCTCCATTATATCAAGGATGGTGTCCCCTGCTATTGCTTTGGCCTTCCTCCCCCTCCTGCTGACAGTGATCATCAAGTACCGTTACTACTTTGTGCTGTTGTACCGGGCAGTTCTGGTCAGGACATGGAAGGACTGTGTTACTGGTTTGACTCGAGAGGAGCGGGCTTATCAGTATGTCCTGACTCACGCCACCCCTGGAGACCCTGACAGCATCCTGGATGCCTTTGATGTCTGGTGCAGCAAAGTGGAGTTCATCAGCAACATTGGGCCTAAAAAAGGTGAAGATATTTTATTGAGAATGTTTTTTTTAAATTAAATATATTATATATTAGAAAAATGACACTAAAGTCTAAATCCTTAGAGAAATGCTGCAGATATATGTATGTCTTGTGTGTGTCTGGTTCCTCTGTGTTTTAGGGAAGATCTTGGATCGGCTGCTGATGGAGCAGAGACCTCTGACAGTGTTGGAGCTGGGTGCCCACTGTGGCTACAGTACCGTACGGATCGCCCGGAGTCTGCCGCTGGGAGCCAGGCTCTACAGCATCGAGATGGACCAGAGGAATGCTGCCATTGCGGAGAAAATCATTCGCTTGGCAGGTTTTGATGATGATACGGTGAGACAACATACTATCTAAGATTTCACTGTATATCCAATGTACTTTATTTATTGTACAACTTGCCCCGCTACATACTGTAACCATCACTGGGAACATTTTTATTTCATGTACTGAAAATCCAACAATTTATACCTCTGAGATGCTTTGTGTTCTTTAGGTAGAGCTCATTGTGAACCCGTCTGATGAGGTGATTCCTTGTCTTCGGTCTGACTACAATCTGGAGAGGCTGGATTTTGTCTTCATGGACCATTGGAAGAAGTGCTATCTCCCTGATCTGCAGGTAACTAGAATAAACCCTTAGAAGGTGCATTCAGCTATGAATTAGAATTCTATCTTATCGTTCATCCTGTCAGAAGTATGACTGGATAAAATGAGCAGTTTGAGGTTCCTGACTTGCTGCCACTGTGTGTTACAGATGCTGGAGGGCTCTGGATTGCTGGGAAAAGGATCTATGGTTTTGGCTGACAACGTGCTGTTTCCTGGAGCTCCTAAGTTCCTCAGATACCTTCGCAAGAGCGGCCTGTATGAATGGAAGATCCACCGGGCCACACTGGAGTATAGCAAGGGTATCAGGGATGGGATGGCTGAGCTGGTGTACCTGGGAATCAAGTAGACCGATATATCACACTCTATATACCTCTCAGGGTTGGCAATGTGTGAAGGTATAGCCCATGTTGAAGTTTTTTTTTTTCAAGGAAAATTGTGATAAAAATTAATTATCCTATGAAAATCATAGCATCTCAGTTTCTGGTTTGTACTACATGTCAATTAAAGGAAATGCAGGAATGTCTTCCAAAATACCTCAGTACCAGCGCCCTCTCCTGGGTGAAAAAAAAGGAGCATTATCAGGAAAAGAAATAGTCATGTACCAGTTTGATAATCCAACGTGCACAATGTTCACCTTTTAATTTTGCTGAGAATCTTTGTTACTTGTCACAATCTTCTGTCAAAAAAGTAATAAACATAAATGTATCTTTAAAAAAAAAATTGCTGGTTTGTTGCAGAAAAATGTATTTTATATTTATAGAACAAATTCATAATAAATTTAACAAAAACTTGGAGAACTGACGTAAAACGTTAATACTGAAAACTGTCATTTAGTAAAGCCGAGCATTGTGGACACCAAAATATCAACCAATTACCAAATTCAAGTGAATTTATCAGTATTAGTCTTTATATTTACTTCATAACAAACAATGAGTCAACATAAATCCAGCTTACACTGCTCACTGCCATGTGACATTTTGTTATTTATTCATCAGAAACCAAAATGTAGAAAAGCAAAAACATGGCCTGATGAAAATAATTTAATACAAACAGTCAAAATCTTCAATAATTTCAGTACAAATAATCAAAGTCTTGGTAAACAATTCTGTAACACAAACATGACAGAATTTAAATAGGGACCGTGTGTGCTGATAATTCTATGAACATTTCTTCATGAGAATGGGCAGCGTATGCTTTGGACATAGGTCAAAAATATTTAAATTTGTTTCACCTAGCGTAACATGATTTTATGACGTCTTTTATGACTGTTTCACCAAAGGTATGACATCTGTAATAAAACATCAGCAACTCACACAGCAGTCCAATGAAACAGAATATATGGTGAAGTATCTATGGGTCCTTTTCATAGGTAACAAATTATTTTGCTGACTGAACTTGTTTGTGCTCAGTCAGCTGCTGTGAAAATCAGCAGCACATGACTGATGATATGACAGGGTTAAAGTTTAAATGAGAGATCACTGGGCCCCAGCTGCCATTGCATTGATGCAAAACAACAGCACTGAGTTTGTCTCCAACTGTTTTTCAACTGGTTGAATGGTTAAATGTACTTACCAGAGTCGTAGGCTGCCACTCAAAACAACACAAAACATGATGTGTACACAGGCGCTGAAGCATACACCTGTGCAGCTACTTTTTCACACCAGCATATAAACGTGTGACAGGCAGCAACACCCACAGCAACGTCCAACAATGTCCAGTGGTCACTAGGCCGACGACTGACTGATTGCAGCTTGAATTAGACAAATGCACTGACCTTCCTCTAAAGTATTCTGTGGTGTTTCAACTATATTTTTGTCCACAGATTGAAGGGGCAGCAGTCATACTTTAGGTAAGGAGCAGATATCCAGGGCCAAAAGGTTTGATGGAGACTAAAATTGTCTTAAATCATCCATTGATCTTGGTCTTGGTCTGGTCCTTCCATATCCACCTGACAGAAGAGAAGAAACATAGAAAGATTAAAGACGATTACTTCTCCATCTGAGGGGAGAAACATAAATAATATTTAATTCAAAGATATTATACTACTGCATTTAATTAGAAAATCTTATATGTTTTCCCCCCATGAAAATAATCATTTCCTGCTTTAGATATACTTTCTTCCTTTAGAAAATGTGAATCTATTAGGTTCTTGCCCCTGTCTTGACTCACACCTCCTCACTTACTGCAGCTCAAGCACACCAGTTCACCCACATTTTTGCTCAAACACTGTAAAAATCTTCTCTGCTAAACAGCGTCAAGTTATAATATTTCAGTTATTTAGCCATACATGTCAGAGCTACAAACAGATTCTGAAAAAGAATACTGACACAGAAAGTCCAGCCCTTAAACATGACAGGATTGTTTTCTTTAGTTTGTTACGTCTGAAACCCCGAAAGTCGGAATATGTGTTTTTGAGACTGTCACAATGTATTTTTAAGGAGGAAGTCCTCAACTATGGTACTGACCACCTGTTTTACTAATGACATTACTTCTAGCATATAAAAACACCAAATCTGAGAACACATGTTAACAAAATAATAAATCAATAAAGTTTTGTGTTTTTTTTTTTATTATTCTAAAATAAAAGACATGATTTAATTATTAATTTGCTCCACTTCCAAACAGAAACAAGCTATAAACGTTGTCCTGGAGAAACTATGCTCCAAAGTATAAATTAAAGCACCTCATTGATCTCGCCGTCATCAGGTGACTCGTTGTAGTCGTTCATCTCATCCATGTCCTGCATGTCTTCCTCATCTTCAGAGTCTTCCTCACTGTCCTCTTCATCCTCGTCATCCTCTTCTTCCTCCTCTTCATAGCCCGCCTGTGCCAAGCAAAAGCAGATTACACAAGATAAATAATAACAACTTTATCATTACACCACTATTAAGACAATCTGAACGCAGGACACCCAGAAGGAAACATTACAACTACTAAGATAAAGCTGAAACAAAAAACTGCAGACACAAACATGTAAAATGCAACATGTTAACATTAACAAATAAAAGAAAAAGAATTAAAGCATGTAACCTTAGTAATCAAGTCACCGTTATTTATATAGCACATTTAAGCCGTGGAGTCAAAGTGCATTCCTGCACAGTAATAAGGCTGGCATTACAAAGGCACCTTACAAGCTTAAATATTTAGGCTGAGACCTAAACTATATATTATGTTCACTTAACTGAGCAATTTAGATATAACAGTTAACGCTCTAAAATATTATATGGCATAACATCTAACTGACCAACTAACATTAACACCCTGCAATATTTCATACTCTAACAAACTATCTGACTAAATAGGATTGATAATTAGGCTTAAGACCCTACAAAATTATACATGGAAAACCCAACGAAATCAAAGATTCCCTATGAGCAAGCATATTGGCTCTCGTGGAGCCAAAACAGCTTCTTTTTAAAAGGAAGAAATTTCTAATAGAACCAGGCTCAGGTAGGGCAGCCATTTGCCTCACCCGGTTGGGGTGAGGGTAAAGGGCAGGGAGAATGAAAAAGCAAAGACAAACAGACAACAAACAAGAGAACACAAACACTGGACAGATTTGTGGGACCACTAGCCGCAGTTCAGATGCAGAAATGGATGAAACTATGGAACCGCTGTGTGTTTCGAGCTGGTACCTCAAAAATAGGTTTCCCAATGGGCATCAGGTTGTTGTCTTTCTCAGCAATGCTCTGCAACTGAAAGCAGCACAGAGAGCACATGTTAAGATACGAACAGGAGGAGTGAGGATGATGACTCGGTGTTGGAGCAGAGGAGTTTACCCAGGTCTGGTGCTGCTGCTCCTGCTGGTGCAGCTCGGTCTCGTCCACACATGGCCGGTCCAGGTTAAACCACAGCGACTCCGTTATCCGGGGGAGCAAAGAGGGGAACAGTGTGGACATGTCTGACACACAGGGACGACAGCAAGCACCGTGTAAATCACAAAGTGTTAAAAAAAAACAAACAAACAAAAAAAACAACACATTTAAACATCAAAATGGACCCTTTAGATATTTGTCTGAGTTACTGTAAGAGAACATACGACACGTTAGCAGCGGAGAGGCTCACCAACTTAACGTAACACATCGTTAACGTACGATACAAAGTCTTTATGTTTTATGACACCACAACGAAACTCTCCCGCCACCTCCGCGAATGTTCTGGGTAAAAATATTTTAACATAATCACTTAATAATAACAATATAATGCATATTATCTCCCAGAGTAAGTACCTGACAATGTCTCGCTCCAGCTTTTTAAAAAAAAATTCAAAACAAATTTGACCGGAAGCTGCCGGTGTTCGTCTATAAAGAGTCCTCTCCGCCAGTGTTGCTCCGAAAAGGTTCCGCTTCGGTAGCGCGAGCGGTATTAATTCCAAAGAAAAGAAGCAAATTCAATTCTGCAGTTTGGCTAAAATGTGTGATAGCAATATAAATAATAACATAAATGATCTATGTGTAGAGTAAAACGAATTACTGGTCTGGCTTCAGGCATAAACACTGATAAATAACTCAATCAACAGCAAGGGACAGCTTTTACCACAGTAAGCAGCAGATATTTTTAAAGCAAACGCAATAGTTTTCTTTTTAGTTTAGATTTTAATTGATTATATTTATTTATTTGTTTGTTTATTTGTTTGTTTACAGGGCACACATAAGGTAGCAGTTGCTGTAGCAAAGTGCTTTCCAGCAGAAAAATAAAATTGGTGTTTTTAATTAACCTTACAAGTTTAAATTTATCACACACTTCAGTGGGTTTGTAATGTCTAGCATTTAAGTTGAATCAGAAAACCACCAACACAGATGCAGCAGTGTCTCATCATAACCACCGCTCTTTTACTCCTTTATTTCACTTATTGTATTCTCAGGTCATGCTGACTTTTCACACTGGGTGTCATCAAGTCTGTGCAGCATGTGTGGGAGAGAGAATGAGCAGGACCTTGAGATAAGGCAAACCTTCCACACAGCAAAATGTCATAAAAAATCTAATGACACACACACACACACACACACACACACACACACACACACACACA